>NC_047511.1:48239247-48290607 GCF_902827115.2 Pseudochaenichthys georgianus | reverse complement strand
TGGCAGCACGTTTCTCCAGATGGAAGAGTTTTGGGCGATGGCAGCTCGTTTCTCCAGATGGAAGAGATTTGGGCGATGGCAGCTCGTTTCTCCAGATGGAAGAGATTTGGGCGATGGCAGCGTGTTTCTCCAGATGGAAGAGCGTTGGGCGATGGCAGCATGTTTCTCCTGATGGAAGAGATTTGGGCGATGGCAGCGCGTTTCTCCTGATGGAAGAGATTTGGGCGATGGCAGCGCGTTTCTCCTGATGGAAGAGATTTGGGCGATGGCAGCGCGTTTCTCCTGATGGAAGAGTTTTGGGCGATGGCAGCGCGTTTCTCCTGATGGAAGAGATTTGGGCGATGGCAGCGCGTTTCTCCTGATGGAAGAGATTTGAGCGATGGCAGCGCGTTTCTCCTGACGGAAGAGATTTGGGCGATGGCAGCGCGTTTCTCCTGATGGAAGAGATTTGGGCGATGGCAGATTGTTTCTCCTGATGGAAGAGATTTGGGCGATGGCAGCGTGTTTCTCCTGATGCAAGACTTTTGGGCGATGGCAGCACGTTTCTCCTGATGGAAGAGTTTTGGGCGATGGCAGCACGTTTCTCCTGATGGAAGAGATTTGGGCGATGGCAGCTCGTTTCTCCAGATGGAAGAGATTTGGGCGATGGCAGCGCGTTTCTCCTGATGGAAGAGATTTGGGCGATGGCAGCACGTTTCTCCAGATGGAAGAGTTTTGGGCGATGGCAGCTCGTTTCTCCAGATGGAAGAGATTTGGGCGATGGCAGCGTGTTTCTCCAGATGGAAGAGCGTTGGGCGATGGCAGCTCGTTTCTCCAGATGGAAGAGATTTGGGCGATGGCAGCGCGTTTCTCCTGATGGAAGAGATTTGGGCGATGGCAGCGCGTTTCTCCTGATGGAAGAGATTTGGGCGATGGCAGCGCGTTTCTCCTGATGGAAGAGTTTTGGGCGATGGCAGCGCGTTTCTCCTGTCGTCCACCGTATAGGCGAGCCCTTCTTTATCAGCATCAGGAGTTAAAAAGTGTCTGATCTGTTCTGCAGTGCTGGTTTGGGCGAAAGGTGAGCAATACGGTCTCAGCTGGAGGAATAAATAAGAGATGAGCCAGATAAATAAGTGGTGCTGGGATTATTAATATTGCCAGGAGTCGGAGGATCCTCTGGAGTCGGTGCAGCCGCACAGCAATCAGAAACACCTCGTTCACTAACCCCTGAGTCAACGGTCTGCTGGAGGACGAATCCACGCTGTCGAATATGAGACGGATTCTGCTGCAAACAAACCTCCATCTGGACTTTTAATCACAAAGAGAGAGAACATTAACGGCGCTGTGACGGGATCCTTCTCCATCAAGACGTTTGCAGGAGAGGACTCTTTAAAGTAGAGACACTACATACTGATATACACCTGATCATCAGCAGGAGAGGACTCTTTAAAGTAGAGACACTACATACTGATATACACCTGAACATCAGCAGGAGAGGACTCTTTAAAGTAGAGACACTACATACTGATATACACCTGAACATCAGCAGGAGAGGACTCTTTAAAGTAGAGACACTACATACTGATATACACCTGAACATCAGTAGGAGAGGACTCTTTAAAGTAGAGACACTACATACTGATATACACCTGAACATCAGCAGCAGAGGACTCTTTAAAGTAGAGACACTACATACTGATATACACCTGAACATCAGCAGGAGAGGACTCTTTAAAGTAGAGACACTACATACTGATATACACCTGAACATCAGCAGGAGAGGACTCTTTAAAGTAGAGACACTACATACTGATATACACCTGAACATCAGTAGGAGAGGACTCTTTAAAGTAGAGACACTACATACTGATATACACCTGAACATCAGCAGCAGAGGACTCTTTAAAGTAGAGACACTACATACTGATATACACCTGAACATCAGCAGGAGAGGACTCTTTAAAGTAGAGACACTACATACTGATATACACCCGAACATCAGAGGAGAGGACTCTTTAAAGTAGAGACACTACACACTGATATACACCTGAACATCAGCAGGAGAGGACTCTTTAAAGTAGAGACACTACATACTGATATACACCTGAACATCAGCAGGAGAGGACTCTTTAAAGTAGAGACACTACATACTGATATACACCTGAACATCAGCAGGAGAGGACTCTTTAAAGTAGAGACACTACATACTGATATACACCCGAACATCAGAGGAGAGGACTCTTTAAAGTAGAGACACTACACACTGATATACACCCGAACATCAGAGGAGAGGACTCTTTAAAGTAGAGACACTACATACTGATATACACCTGAACATCAGCAGGAGAGGACTCTTTAAAGTAGAGACACTACATACTGATATACACCTGAACATCAGCAGGAGAGGACTCTTTAAAGTAGAGACACTACATACTGATATACACCCGAACATCAGAGGAGAGGACTCTTTAAAGTAGAGACACTACATACTGATATACACCTGAACATCAGCGGGAGAGGACTCTTTAAAGTAGAGACACTACATACTGATATATACCTGAACATCAGCAGGAGAGGACTCTTTAAAGTAGAGACACTACATACTGATATACACCTGAACACCAGCAGGAGAGGACTCTTTAAAGTAGAGACACTACATACTGATATACACCTGAACATCAGCAGGAGAGGACTCTTTAAAGTAGAGACACTACATACTGATATACACCTGAACACCAGCAGGAGAGGACTCTTTAAAGTAGAGACACTACATACTGACATACACCTGAACATCAGAGGAGAGGACTCTTTAAAGTGTGGTTGTTACTGAATACTCTCAGTGGCATTCTGCCTGGACTCTGATTTAATTTAACTCCACGGTCCCGTCTGACTGAACCCAGATCAGCTTAAGGTTGTTTTTCATGTCACCACTCTATGGCTGAGTGGCTATATAGGACAGATGAACACTGCTATCATCAGGAGAAGCGGAGAGGCTGGAGACGTGATGTTAAAACTGAGGTAGAGATATTCTGTGAGGTGTATTCTGTGCCTGTTGCCATCATCCTGTATCTCGCCAATATACTGTATACAGAGACTTTACTCTGCGTCCTGACTCTCCATAGTCTAGCTCAGGGGTTCCCAACCTTTTTTCCCAAGAGCCCCCCAAATGACTCCTGTTGGAAGGGCCGCCCCCCCCACACTCACGGGGGGGGGGGGGGTGCGCAACAGCGGTAATTAAAGTGTAAAAGTCTCAAAATGCTACAACTACCGTCACAAACTGGATGAATGTGAAGTATTTTGTTAAAGGAAGGTGAAAGCGTAATCGAGACTTTGATGGTTATTGGACTCAGGGTAATTCGTCTGGATTCCCGCTGTATGAAGAAACTAAAGGACGGCGGAAGTGGAAACAATTCACAAAGGGATTAAACTGTTTAAAACACATGCTCAAAGCAAGCCGGATTCTGCCGATGTGTTTATGTGGATTCAAAAGTCGTACATAATCTACAAAATGGAGGAGACCGATCTGATCGGAGCAACTGTGACGAATAATCCAACTGAAGCCGGCGTGGACGATGACTATGTTTAAAAAATGCGCTTATCCAGAAAAGCCCGGTATGGACGCTTTACGGGCAGAAGAAACATTTCTATTATAGAAAGAATTATACATTTCTGTCGTTTTATGCCTTTAATACTAACTTGACTTTTTATTCAAATGAATTAATCAATTATGTGTTATATTGTATTGTAACGAAGAGACAAGGCTTTTAGTGACAATCACGTATTGCTTTACAATTATAAAAAAAAAAAAAAAAAGTCTAAATATGATATCTGCCCCCCCCCCCCACTGTGTGACATATGTAGTCTTGCTGATGTGAGATGAAAGCCCAGTAAACAGACACGAGGTGAGGCAGCAGTTCTCACAGCAGGGGGCGCACGTGAGCCCGCAGGTTCCCGTTGCTGCTGCTATTCTACGCAGAGGTCGACGCAAACCACGAGCTAGACTTTTGCAACTACAAGGAGATACGGAGACTTTTACAAAACAGTTACAGAGATTCTTGGACGTCATCTTCAAGTCGAGGTAAGACCACCGTTTTATTGAAAGTGGGATCTTACTAAGAGAGAACATTTCAACATTTAGATTGTGGGAATCCGTCCGTTTAAAATCAGTCGAAGCATCAGACTACAAAGGCTTTTGAAAATAACAGAATATTTCGAATAAGGTCAAAATATAATATTTGTAAATCTGCATCTGAACGAGTCAGCGCCTCGCCAGCCATGAGCCTCACCGCACGCCACCGTTTCAAAGAGTCCTTGCTGTGAGTCCTTGCTGTGAGTCCTTGTTGTGAGTCCTTGTTGTGAGTCCTTGTTGTGAGTCCTTGTTGTGAGTCCTGTGGTGTTCTGTAGGTGCATGTGAACGGTCTGCAGACACGGACGTTTCTCCCTAACTTACACATCTGGTGACTGTAATGTCGTTAACGTGCCACAGGTTACTTGTAATATTAGATAAAGGAACATCAAAGCACTGAGACATGTCCCAGTGGAAACATAAGGAGTTAGCAGGATGCGTTCTTTAATTGTCCGAGATGTAAACAGACATGCCGACACCACGGCGCCCACAGCTGACGCAGGGGATCCAGAGCGGCTTCCCAAAGCGGTACGGCCAACTAAAAGTAATCTACTAAAGAGAAGGAAGGAGATGCAGTCGTCTTTGCATTACTCTACGTCAGTGCTTCTCAAAGTGTGGTCCGTGAGCGCCCCCTAGTGGTCCGTGAGTATATTGGTAACATTTCACATTTTAAATAAATACATTTAAGTTTTCCGCACTCTCGCGGGAATATCTCCGCAATGGAGCGAGCTTAAGTTTCACTTTCGATGGCATGATATAGCCCAGCGCAACACCTTCATCACACATGGTGCCACTTGTTTGTACCATTTTCAGGCGATTTGTAAAAAACGATGTGTTTGTGGAGTTAGGTGGTCCGCGAGTGTTTTTTTATCGGTCCTTGGTATGAAAAGGTTTGAGAAACACTGCTCTACGTGGTTTTGGTTCATTCTTTGCTGCAAGACAAGTGAAAGTAATCAACTCTTAAATACTTGAAATGATTAAACAGATTCATATTAACGAGCATGGTTCGGTATAAAGCAGGTGAATACCAGTTCTGGAGAAAACCTTTCAGCCGACTGCTTCCACACACACATGTTTTAAAGTAGGAAACCCACGGAGCTTTCAAACTCATCAACTTGAATCCAAGGACGATTATAATTGGCAAAATACGCATTTTATTTTAGCCAACCCACAACTTGAATCCTTGATATTGATTTCTAAAAAAGAGGTTTCCTTTCTGTGAAGAGGTAAGGACAGATTCAGCGCGTATAAGGGCAGCAGGGGTTTCAGATTAAAGGGGGAACTTGTGTATTCGCTGGTGTTAGAAGGCACTAAAAGCAGACCTCTGAAATAATATATAATATAATATTTTGCATAGATTCCCTACAAAGAAGCACTTAAATACATGCAGTACTACAACATGCCCAATGGTATGCATTACATAAAGCACAATGTACACATTAATTGCCAGCAGCCTGATGGAAGACTCGTAGCTAATGTCCTCCTAAGTGCCCTTTTAGCCGTATTTATTTATAATTGAAAGCGTGTGCAAAGCAGGTTGTTTCGCTCTGCAGGGAACGTCGTGTTTTATTACCTGTCAGGATATACAGTCCCTTGTTACAGCTGCGACCGCATGTCGCATCATCCTAAACGTCTGTCATCAAGTATGAGGCGGATGCCAGATCATCGTTAATTAGTCATGTGTGGGAGTTTTGAAGAGACAAAGGCTTTCAAAAGATCACACACACACACACACACACACACACACACACACACACACACACACACACACACACACACACACACACACACACACACACACACACACACACACACACACACACACACACACACACACACACACACACACACACACACACACACACACACACACACACACACACACACACACACACACACACACACACACACACACAGTAACTGGCTCCAAGCTCTAAGAACCTGGAAAGCTAAGAATCAACATGTGTGTTGGCGTCAATGTGAAAACAATGAAGGAGGTGAAAGAAGGGTGAACGGAGAAGACGCTGGACCCCCATCTTCCTGCCAACATGGACAGCATGTATTTTAAAAAGGCGTTGCCGTGGTATTGCTAGCAACGCCTGCATTTCCCCGAGGGGATAAATTAAGTTCCATCGTATCTGAACGTATTGATGATGTAATCAATCTGCAGCAGATGCACCGTGTCGGGACGGGAAGACCAGCTGCCGGCGGCCCCACATATCGACGCCTCTCATCCACACGGCCTCAGAGGGCAGGGGGTCTCCAGACAGAACACGATGCTGCTCCCACGGTTCAAAGGGAAGGAGCCGGTCTGAGCACAAAGCGACTGAAGTGGGTCTGCAGTGAAGCGATGCCATTAGAGCCATCATCTCCCACCGCCGGACCTTCTGGGACCTTCCTCCTCCTCCTCTTCCTCATTATCCCATCCCTGATTTTCTCTGGTGGCGGTCCTCGGAGTCTCGCTAAATTGGGAGTCGTGGGACGTCTCCGAGCCAACTGAGCTTTGATGTTTAATTTAAAGGAGACCGAGAGAAGAGGCGACATCCCGGCGAGAGCATCATGCTAATCTGGGAAATGCTAATTAAGCCCAAAGGGTTAATTTAAGTTTCTTTATCGACTCTTTACTTTAATCTCATCCAGTTACGAGGCTGCAGAACGCTTAGGAATAACCACACATTTGGAAACATTGCTTCCACCTTCAGCTTGGCGTTTTTAAATCCTCCTTCTCTTGAGATCTAATTGGTTCAATCCCAACGCCGCTCTCACCAAGCCCACATAATCTCCCTTAATTCATCAAGTCGACAACATGCCGTGCTGCGTGTCTTCCTGGGTGACGCTCTTTGTGCTACTACTCCCCAGATTAAGGAACACAAAAGGTCAAGTATTATCAGTGCACACAAACACACGGCGGAAACCTGATGTCTATTATGGAAACGTAATTACATTCCATTCATTGACTTCTCCGCTGAGATGCGGCGCTTAATGGATGATAATTACTTTAATACCAAAGGGTGCTTTTCCTATCTTGCATATGTTCTCAATACACGGGGAAATAATGAAGGAACCTCTTCAGCGACAAACAAGCATGTAACGGGAAAGTCAACGGGGACCATGTGAAATTAGAATTTTAGCTTGTTTGAATTAAACCAAAGAGGGCTCTAAAACAAAGCGTATCACCCTCTAAAGGATCTTAAAGGACTTTTTAATCATCTGCACATAACCACACAGCCGGTGTCTCCCTCAATGCCATTTCATTAGTGTTAAGGATAATGGAGAGACATTAAAGCACTTAGCGGTGGTGTCGTGAAGTCATGTGACCGTGCTGTAGTTCCTTTATAGCCCAACACTAGCCTCCTTTAGCTTAGCGGTGGTGACGTGAAGTCATGTGACCGTGCTGTAGTTCCTTTATAGCCCAACACTAGCCTCCTTTAGCTTAGCGGTGGTGATGTGAAGTCATGTGACCGTGCTGTAGTTCCTTTATAGCCCAACGTTAGCTTTTTACTTCAGAAATCATATAAGTCAACATTTTCTAGCACTTGCTGTCCCCTGGTCTGGAGGTCAATGGTTTCTGAATGTGTTTTTGGTTGTTATCCTTAAATGAAGGTCTGTGGTTAACACAAGCTGAACGGATTTTGGTTCAATCGCAATACCAGGGAGAAGTGTAGCGCAGTGGACTAGTGCGTTGCTGTTGGGATCAGGGGACAGGTTCAAACCCCACTGCAGTCAGCATGTCGTTGTGTCCCTGAGACACTTCACCCCAAAGTGCTCCTGTGGGGATCGTCCACAGAATTGAGTGTGTAAGTCGCTTTGGATAAAAGCGACTTACAAGTTAAATGTCATTTTAACATTTTGTTCTGCGACATAAAATAAGTCAATAAATACCCCAGTGGTGGATTTAAAAACGGCCATTGCAAACAAGTCACGATATAAACAACTAAATGTCATTACTTCAAATGCACATAGCTAATCAATTATGGAGAGTGAAGTAATTAAACCGTCCCAATTGTACTTTTTTTGGAGCATAGCCCAGAAGTCGTAACCAATTATGTCTGAACTCAACCAAACCGAAAAAAGCAGCAAATACTAACCATCAGAAGCGAGAAAGACAATCGGACTTTATTCAACGATCAAGCTGCTTCTGTTTGTTGCAGCGAAAGTGTATTTTTGGATCAACAAATCCAATTGGAACCAGGGTGCCGATGACTCAGGCTTTCCATCCACCTGCATTTCCTCTCTGCCGTTTCATCAGTGTAAGCGTCCCTGCAGGGTTAGGGAGGAACGGCGACGCACAGGGGCCTTTTTTTTTAGATGCCGAAAAGAATGAGCAGCCCTCACTACTCACACTGAGTGATGAACAGAGTCCGGACACGGCAGGTAACGGTTATGAACGGCCCCCCTTTCTATATGTGACACGTTGAAATGATAGGCGTTAAGGCGGGGAGATGGATTCTGCAGGGGAGCCCTCGGTACGGGCAGAGGGTGAATTGTGGAGGAGGAATTCATCTCAAGGTGCAAAAGTAAAATTAAAGGGGGTTTGGAGTGCGACTGTTTCAAGGTTGTGGACATTCGTTCGTTTCCCCGAGCTGGGGCAGAAGTACCAAAGGCAGCATTTAATAACTGGAAGGGAATAATTGTAGCTTTACTAAGATAGTTGACCTTTCAGCCGGTTGACGTTTTACGACCAAGACGAAGTCTGTTATCCGTCTTGAGGAATGGGAAGTGTCGACTTTTGTTGCCATTATCAGTTTTACGATCGGTCAACTCTCGGTCACAAGAGCCATGGCGTCAGATAACGTGATTCAGTGCCTCCCGGTGGACACGGAGGCCTTCCCCAATGGGGGGTTGACTCCCTGTAAGCTGGTTAATAACTTTTAAATGTTATTTGATCATGTTTTATCACCACTGTAAAGCGTCTTTGAGCACCTGGAAAAGCGCTTTGAAATGCAATGTATTATTATTATTATTAAGGTCTATTAGGATGAGATTCAGATTCGACATGGCAACCCACCCGTGCAGTCAGAACCTTTGACTGCGTGACTTGTGATGTGAATTTCTCCGGCCGATACTTGTATTGACTCTCAGTGTTTGACATCAGAACTCCTGCTCGTCCGGTGTCTCCTTCATGAGTCGGTGACTCCAGATGCTACACAGAAGTTTCCTCCACAATAACGATTCAAGATATTTGGTTTATAGCTATGTTTCGGTTCTGCTGCTGTAGCTTTAATGCAAATCAAAGACCTGTATTCTTATTCACGGTAAGACGGCTTTTCTACTCTATAGAACTAGGTAATTACCTCAGCATACGTCTCATACGTCTGTACGAGTAAACAGTGCTCGTTAAGAAACTTTCCCCCGCAGAGCACTGGTGGCCAGAAGCAGCATGCTAGTAAAGCAGCGTGCTAGTAAAGCAGCATGCTAGTAAAGCAGCATGCTAGTAAAGCAGCATGCTAGTAAAGCAGCATGCTAGTAAAGCAGCGTTGGGCATTGAGAGCTATAACTAGGGATGGGTATCGTTACTACTTCTCTTATTGATCCAGATATTGAACTGTTCAATACCAGGTTTCGCTATAATACCCCAGAGATCCATTCAAATTAACTAATCAAATAAAAAGGCAATCGACCCACTCTTAGGACAATTTTTGAGTGCATTAATTACTGGACAGGTTTCTGACACCGTTAGCTTGCTAGCATGTGTGTTACCAACGTGACTCAACAACACCGACTAAAGCAGAGTTTCTCCAGCAATTGAAAACCGGCCAGGCCAACAGGAAGCCCATCAACAATAAGTATGCGTATATATGCCAAATTAAAACCGAATATCCATTTCAGTGTTTTCCCTACTCTATATTTATCTGTGGCAGAGCAGTCCGTGAATGAGACGGTGCCTGTGGTTTGTTAAACTAAGTAATAACCATACAGTCTGAGGTAATATGTTGTATGTATGTATATTATCTAAACTGCTGAGGTCACATTAACAGATCAAGGTAAGAACAGGTGGTCAGTAGACTACAGGTTATAAACAGGCTGGGTAATGCGCTACATGCTAACGTGCTAACGGACTCTGATTTAATGACGACATCTGTTATCTAAATGTCTAAGATATGTTTAGCAGAACAGGTGAAGTGAATATAAGGTTGTTGGTAGCCTTCACGTGCTAACGTGCTAACGGACTCTGATTTAATGATGACATCTGTTATCTAAATGTCTAAGATACGTTTAGCAGAACAGGTGAAGTGAATATAAGGTTGTTGGTAGCCTTCACGTGCTAACATGCTAACGTGCTAACGGACTCTGATTTAATGACGACATCTGTTATCTAAATGTCTAAGATACGTTTAGCAGAACAGGTGAAGTGAATATAAGGTTGTTGGTAGCCTTCACGTGCTAACATGCTAACGTGCTAACGGACTCTGATTTAATGACGACATCTGTTATCTAAATGTCTAAGATACGTTGAGCAGAACAGGTGAAGTGAATATAAGGTTGTTGGTAGCCTTCACGTGCTAACATGCTAACGTGCTAACGGATTCTGTTACTTGATGAAGAACTGTGTAACTATTAGGGATGCCAGCGATTATTCGATTATTCGCTACAGTCTCTATAATCGAATATTATTTAAAAAAATCGATCTTATTTATATATATTCTCCTAAGTCCTTTTGAATTCTCCTATCCACTATCCCTTAACCCCGTGACGTTTCACTCAGAGGTCAAGGAATAGACGATAGGGTTAGAATTTAGGAGCTGATCTTTGGACTATTCGACTGCAGCCAAGGTTGTTGGTAGCCTTCACGTGCTAACATGCTAACGTGCTAACGGATTCTGTTACTTGATGAAGAACTGTGTAACTATGTGTGCTACTCCTCCAGCATCTTATGGAACACCCTGATAAACCACTAGATCAATCCATGGTTATGTTGTTTATCTCGTATTTGTTTGTTTACCAACTGTTTCTAAACAGTATGTTTGATAATACCTTTTCATATTTGAAAGACTGAAGCCGATATGAAGAAGTAGACCTGGATTCAAAAGACAGATATGTGCAGCCATAAAAGAGAAGGTCAGCGGCGCCATCAGACCGGATTATTCCACGCTGCATATTCAGAGAAACGATAATACAGCTGTTAACGAAGCCGAAGAGACAAAGGAGAAAGAGACGTATAGCGAGTGGGAGCCACCTAGAATCACCTCTCCCGCTTCCAACTCCAGACACGGCGTGTGCTTTCAACCGTTACAATGATGAGTCTGACGGCGCTGCCTGTAATGTGGTTAAAGCGGATATAATTCGCACCTGTCTCTTCCTGTCAGTTTCTAAAGAGCGATGGAGTTGCGTTTTCACATCCAATTTAAGAAGAAGGGAAAACGAGCCCTGGAAACTTTTTAACGCCACCTCGTGCGGCACTTTGGAGCCTAATTGCTTCACTTGGCCGCCTTTTCTCGAACTTGAGCTCAGACCCAAGAAGAGCAAGCATTTAGCCATCATTTCTGAGGAGATAATGTTCCTTTCCGCACTCGCAGGCACAGGGAATCGACCCAACTTGAAGCCTTGCCAACCCCGGCGGCCTCAGGGATTGGACCCGAGCCGGCACACAGATCCCTATCCCCTAATTGATTTTCTCCGAATCTTTAAAGCAAAGCCAGGAACAGTTCCGGCTGCCGATAGAGTTAATTAGGAGTAACTGTTCCTGGATCAGTGATAAAAGCTAAGGAAGCATTTAGGCAACACGCATAAGCTGATGTGCGGAGAAGGACCCATTAGCTAGGCGTTGTAATGCAGTGGAGTATTTCCTCATGTAGAGTTTATCTCCGCTATTAAACTCCGTATGCCGTCTTAAGAACTGGATACGTCGTCTGCCCACAGGATAACATCCCCAGTTAGTTTTATGTTTATCCGTTTCCACACGCTTTGTTATAATGAAGCTAATTAATGCTAGAATCACAGTTTTCGTTCCAACAGATTGCAACTGAAGATATCCACACATTGCTGCTGCTCCACAATTAGGCATCTCTTTGTTTCAGTGCAAGCCGTCTCAGAGACACGGGTTTTAAACAATACAGAATCTGGAAATGGAAATGTGTCTAGGACCGTGACGTTTAACTCAACAGTGGCTTCTGGGTACAGAGGGGAGGAGGAGGAATACCTTAGAGCAGGGGTGTCAAACTCGAGGCCCGGGGGCCACATTCGGCCCGCGACTTCATTTCATGTGGCCCCACAAGAGCTTGCAAAGAATATAATATGTTTATTATACGGTTACATGCTACAGAAGCACGTTGCCCTTAAACTACATGTCCCACAATGCATCTCAAATATGACTTTTTTCTCAGAATTTGCCTTTTTTTCTTCAAAATATGCATTTTTTCATAGAATTCCGTTTTCTCAGAATTAGATTTTTATTTCAAAATGTCACTTCTATTTCTTTTTTCTCCAGAATTTGGCTTTTCTTTTTAAATCATTTTGGGACATACGCACTGAAGAGACTTGCCCCAGGCTTCTGCTTTCAGATGTAGTTAATTATGAAGTTATTACCCTATCCGATGATAATCCAAAGCAGAGGCAATGATGTAATATAATACATTATTTTATATATATGATATATTTATATGTATTTTTATATAGTCTTAAAGTTACAACCGGCCCTTTGAGTGCAACCATAATGCTGATGTGGCCCGCGATGAAATTGAGTTTGACACCCCTGCCTTAGAAGTATATACACGGGATGTTTGTGTTCAATATGAACGAGACGTATGGCTAGCTTCTGTACCTCGATGCTCCGCTAAAGTGTCTTAATGAATATCTCTAGAAGCTGAACAACTGAGCTTGAAATCCATGTAAAGACAAACGTAACTGATATTTGACCCTTTCATCAATGATTTCCTTCTCGATGTTCTGCATGGCTCAACCAGAGAAATGTTAGATTTCTAAGAACGTTTCTGAATCCCTAATGAACGCAATTTAAAGTGGACCTGTCGTGCTATATTTGAAACATCTATCGTCGGCCATACCTTCACAAAACATGTCTGTGAAGTTTTTAGCTTCAAACACCAAACAGACCCCCCGTTGCAGCCACGCCTCATACGGCTCAAACCCCTCTGTTGCAGCCCTGTTAGAGAAACGCGGATTGTGGGTCCTGAGCTTGAAAAGGAAAAAGAGGAGGCAGAGCTAATGCCTGATCAGAATTCTACCGGAGATAACGTTAAATTCAGGCATTGTTTCTGATAGCAACTTTCTGTGGGTCCGCCGCCGCTATTACGTCACAGCGGATGGAATCTGTATCCGCGCGTTGTATCCTCTTGGCCTTATCGAACATAAGGTATAGTACTACACGCTACCAATCGCAGCTGTGGAGACATTGGTATAGTTGTCTCTTTGTAGGACACTGATTTAAATTATTCTTAAACTATGAATTCTTTTTATGCTATTATATCTAATGCCTTGTCTTTTATCTGGACCCTGAGTCTGTAATAAAGTTTTCATTCATTCATTCATTATACCCGTTTTTTAAAAGATGTGGGTACGGAGGAAAAGAGAGAGGGTTTTATTTTCGCACCGGGGACACATGTTGATAATAGACATCACAAAGTGCATTTTGCATGATAGGTCCCCTTTAAGACCCATTTCACATCCATACTGGCGAGCAGGTATGGAAGGATAGGAAGGAAAATTGGAGTCAGAGAGAGACTCGCAAAGTAGATGCCAGAATCAGAGAGCACGGATTAAAATATCCCATACGTCTATTATATGTAATATGACCCGTGGTAAGGGCATCGACTGAGCACTAAATGCATCTCGATGAACTCGCAGTGGTTTGTTACAACGTGATCAATACTTATGGGGCTCTAAAACTCTTCCATCAGGAGAAACACGCTGCAGCTCCAGAAAGGATGCAGATATAAAAACTAGTGGTGATAATTATCGGCCCGATATTAGGAATTATGACGTCATCCCGATAAAAGTATTAATAGCCCCGATAACATACAATATATCTTTTGGGTAAAAAAAAAGAAACATCCTGCGGTGTGGGTGGGTTGGGATGAGGGGCGCTTGTTTTTCACTCGGCTCCTCCCGTGTTGCCAGCACTGTGGTGTTAGTGGTTTAGGAAGAGGGGAGTTCTTCACAAATCCAGCGCTCCCTAACTCGTGCCTGGCTGAGACGTAAACGGCGTGCGGCCGTGAAGCCAGGACAGCAAACAAACATGTCGTCGGTAGTATGGGACTATTTCAAAGTTTCAGAGTGAGATAGTTCGCTTGCTATTTGTATTAACGAATGCAGAAGTTCCACGAGGAGGGAAGAAGGCAACGAGCTATAATACTTCCAACCTGATCAGTCGCCTGAAACATCGCCATGGCTACGATGGTGTGTTAACAGCGTACGAAGACGCCTGCGCTGCTAAACTAGCGGCGAATCCAAAGCCAGCTGCAAAGGCACCGGGGCTTTCACCTATCCACGAGGCTTTTGGAAAAGGAGAACTTTATTTGGGAAAATAAATCTGGTCACTTTGAAGAGAAAAACTGTTCTTGCTTTGCTTTGTTCACAGCAGTAATGCTCATGTCCTTTGCTCACTACTAGTCTCTTTTACCACCAGGTGTGCAAAAACTACAGGTACATTATAATATATATATATTATATTATTATCGGTTATCGGTATCGGTCTTGAGAAGCAGGAAGTTATCGGTATCGGTTTCAAAAAACCAATATCGTGCATCCCTAATAAAAACCCAAAGGTTCCACATGAAGAAACACCTTCAGCAGCTTGAGGAGACATGGCAGCGTTTACTAAAAGCTGCAGGAACCAAACACTGAAGAAGCTCAAAACACAACGGAGACCAGGGGACACTAAAGAGTGACGCACACAGCTGGAGACCAGGGGACACTAAAGAGTGACGCACACAGCTGGGAGACCAGGGGACACTAAAGAGTGACGCACACAGCTGGAGACCAGGGACACTAAAGAGTGACGCACACAGCTGGGAGACCAGGGGACATTAAAGAGTGACGCACACAGCTGGAGACCAGGGGACACTAAAGAGTGAAGCACACAGCTGGGAGACCAGGGGACACTAAAGAGTGACGCACACAGCTGGAGACCAGGGGACACTAAAGAGTGACGCACACAGCTGGGAGACCAGGGGACACTAAAGAGTGACGCACACAGCTGGGAGACCAGGGGACACTAAAGAGTGACGCACACAGTTGGGAGACCAGGGGACACTAAAGAGTGACGCACACAGTTGGGAGACCAGGGGACACTAAAGAGTGACGCACACAGCTGGGAGACCAGGGGACACTAAAGAGTGACGCACACAGCTGGGAGACCAGGGGACACTAAAGAGTGACGCACACAGCTGGAGACCAGGGGACACTAAAGAGTGACGCACACAGCTGGGAGACCAGGGGACACTAAAGAGTGACGCACACAGCTGGGAGACCAGGGGACACTAAAGAGTGACGCACACAGCTGGAGACCAGGGGACACTAAAGAGTGACGCACACAATGCGACCTCCTTTGCTCTCGACTGACCTCGAGCAAACTAGTGTATATCCAACAAGGACATGCTGTTTGAGGAAGTGAAGGGAGGTTAGCATCGGCTCTTTCTTTACATGTAATCAAGCCGCCATCGATCCACCACCTGAACACCTCCACTCCTCATCTCCGCAACGTCAGCGCGAGGCTCAGAGCTCTCAAGTCTGGGGTTCCGGTGGGTTCCGCGTTACTTAGCGACCAACAATATGGTTTTTAATTTGCTTTGATGCCACTGAGGCTCAACCGAAGCATGATAGCTGCAGCTCGGCCAACCGCTGTAGGACTTAACTCTGAAAGCATGCGTCTAACTCTTTACTCGGGTAGAAGTACACACATCCTTTACTCGGGTAGAAGTACACATCCTTTACTCGGGTAGAAGTACACGCATCCTTTACTCGGGTAGAAGTACACGCATCCTTTACTCGGGTAGAAGTACACGCATCCTTTACTCGGGTAGAAGTACACGCATCCTTTACTCGGGTAGAAGTACACGCATCCTTTACTCGGGTAGAAGTACACGCATCCTTTACTCGGGTAAAGTACACGCATCCTTTACTCGGGTAAAAGTACACGCATCCTTTACTCGGGTAAAAGTACACGCATCCTTCACTCGGGTGGAAGTACACGCATCCTTGACTCGGGTAGAAGTACACGCATCCTTGACTCGGGTAGAAGTACACGCATCCTTTACTCGGGTAGAAGTACACGCATCCTTTACTCGGGTAGAAGTACACGCATCCTTACTCGGGTAGAAGTACACGCATCCTTTACTCGGGTAGAAGTACACGCATCCTTTACTCGGGTAGAAGTACACGCATCCTTTACTCGGGTAGAAGTACACACATCCTTTACTCGGGTAGAAGTACACACATCCTTTACTCGGGTAGAAGTACACGCATCCTTTACTCGGGTAGAAGTACACGCATCCTTTACTCGGGTAAAAGTACACGCATCCTTTACTCGGGTAAAAGTACACGCATCCTTTACTCGGGTAAAAGTACACGCATCCTTTACTCGGGTAAAAGTACACGCATCCTTTACTCGGGTAAAAGTACACGCATCCTTCACTCGGGTGGAAGTACACGCATCCTTTACTCGGGTAGAAGTACACGCATCCTTGACTCGGGTAGAAGTACACGCATCCTTTACTCGGGTAGAAGTACACGCATCCTTTACTCGGGTAGAAGTACACGCATCCTTTACTCGGGCAGAAGTACACACATCCTTTACTCGGGCAGAAGTACACACATCCTTTACTCGGGTAGAAGTACACACATCCTTTACTCGGGTAGAAGTACACACATCCTTTACTCGGGTAAAAGTGCACGCATCCTTTACTCGGGTAGAAGTACACGCATCCTTTACTCGGGTAGAAGTACACACATCCTTCACTCGGGTGGAAGTACACACATCCTTTACTCGGGTAGAAGTACACACATCCTTTACTCGGGTAGAAGTACACGCATCCTTTACTCGGGTAGAAGTACACACATCCTTCACTCGGGTGGAAGTACACACATCCTTTACTCGGGTAGAAGTACACACATCCTTTACTCGGGTAGAAGTACACACATCCTTTACTCGGGTAGAAGTACACACATCCTTTACTCGGGCAGAAGTACACACATCCTTTACTCGGGTAGAAGTACACACATCCTTTACTCGGGTAGAAGTACACACATCCTTTACTCGGGTAAAAGTGCACGCATCCTTTACTCGGGTAGAAGTACACGCATCCTTTACTCGGGTAGAAGTACACACATCCTTTACTCAAGTAGAAAGTACAGGTATTTGTGTTCAACATGTAAGAAGTAGAAAGTACAGGTATTTGAGTTCAACATGTGAGAAGTAGAAAGTACAGGTATTTGAGTTCAACATGTGAGAAGTAGAAAGTACAGGTATTTGAGTTCAATATGTAAGAAGTAGAAAGTACAGGTATTTGAGTTCAACATGTGAGAAGTAGAAAGTACAGGTATTTGAGTTCAACATGAGAGAAGTAGAAAGTACAGGTATTTGAGTTCAACATGTAAGAAGTAGAAAGTACAGGTATTTGGGTTCAACATGTAAGAAGTAGAAAGTACAGGTATTTGAGTTCAACATGTAAGAAGTAGAAAGTACAGGTATTTGTGTTCAACATGTAAGAAGTAGAAAGTACAGGTATTTGGGTTCAACATGTAAGAAGTAGAAAGTACAGGTATTTGGGTTCAACATGTAAGAAGTAGAAAGTACAGGTATTTGGGTTCAACATGTAAGAAGTAGAAAGTACAGGTATTTGAGTTCAACATGTAAGAAGTAGAAAGTACAGGTATTTGGGTTCAACATGTAAGAAGTAGAAAGTACAGGTATTTGAGTTCAACATGTAAGAAGTAGAAAGTACAGGTATTTGGGTTCAACATGTAAGAAGTAGAAAGTACAGGTATTTGAGTTCAACATGTAAGAAGTAGAAAGTACAGGTATTTGAGTTCAACATGTAAGAAGTAGAAAGTACAGGTATTTGGGTTCAACATGTAAGAAGTAGAAAGTACAGGTATTTGAGTTCAACATGTAAGAAGTAGAAAGTACAGGTATTTGAGTTCAACATGTAAGAAGTAGAAAGTACAGGTATTTGGGTTCAACATGTAAGAAGTAGAAAGTACAGGTATTTGAGTTCAACATGTAAGAAGTAGAAAGTACAGGTATTTGAGTTCAACATGTAAGAAGTAGAAAGTACAGGTATTTGAGTTCAACATGTGAGAAGTAAAAGTAAAAAGTTGTGGAGTAAAGTACTGATACCAGAAACATGTACTGAAGTACAGTAACAAAGCATTCCGATACTTCCCCTCTGGAGCTGAATTTGCACTGCTGGAACAATCCGAGCCTCGTTTCTCCCGGCGTCAGCAGCAGTCTGCAGAGAGCAGCCAGCTTTACTCACCACAAACACCATTAACACAACACAGCTATCATCATTCAGACACACCCGAGCAGCTTCTGCACAACCGAGGGATTAGAGTCAACGGCAACCACTCCTTTCATCTTAAACAAATCTCATTAAAACGGTACAGAAAAAGCAGCTTCTGCAACAACATCTCATCAAGTTCTCCTAACTCGGGAACGAGTCATAAAACCTGGACATGAGTCAGCATTTTATCCCTTCTTGTCCCCGTGTCTGGAGGTCAATGGTTATCTGAATGTGTTTTTGATGGTTAACTTGAAATGAAATACGGTGGTGACGTGGAGTCATGTGACCGTGCTGTAGTTCCTGTACAGCCCAACATTAGCCTCCTTTAGCTTAGCAGTGGTGACGTGAAGTCATGTGACCGTGCTGTAGTTCCTGTATAGCCCAACATTAGCCACCTTTAGCTTAGCGGTGGTGACGTGAAGTCATGTGACCGTGCTGTAGTTCCTGTATAGCCCAACATTAGCCTCCTTTAGCTTAGCGGTGGTGACGTGAAGTCATGTGACCGTGCTGTAGTTCCTGTATAGCCCAACATTAGCCTCCTTTAGCTTAGCAGTGGTGACGTGAAGTCATGTGACCGTGCTGTAGTTCCTGTATAGCCCAACATTAGCCACCTTTAGCTTAGCGGTGGTGACGTGAAGTCATGTGACCGTGCTGTAGTTCCTGTATAGCCCAACATTAGCCTCCTTTAGCTTAGCGGTGGTGACGTGAAGTCATGTGACCGTGCTGTAGTTCCTGTATAGCCCAACATTAGCCTCCTTTAGCTTAGTGGTGGTGACGTGAAGTCATGTGACCGTGCTGTAGTTCCTTTATAGCCCAACATTAGCCTCCTTTAGCTTAGCGGTGGTGACGTGAAGTCATGTGACCGTGCTGTAGTTCCTGTATAGCCCAACATTAGCCTCCTTTAGCTTAGCGGTGGAGACGTGAAGTCATGTGACCGTGCTGTAGTTCCTTTATAGCCCAACATTAGCCTCCTTTAGCTTAGCGGTGGTGACGTGAAGTCATGTGACCGTGCTGTAGTTCCTGTATAGCCCAACATTAGCCGCCTTTAGCTTAGCGGTGGTAACGTGAAGTCATGTGACCGTGCTGTAGTTCCTTTATAGCCCAACATTAGCCTCCTTTAGCTTAGCGGTGGTGACGTGAAGTCATGTGACCGTGCTGTAGTTCCTTTATAGCCCAACATTAGCCTCCTTTAGCTTAGCGGTGGTGTCGTGAAGTCATGTGACCGTGCTGTAGTTCCTTTATAGCCCAACATTAGCCTCCTTTAGCTTAGCGGTGGTGACGTGAAGTCATGTGACCGTGCTGTAGTTCCTTTATAGCCCAACATTAGCCACCTTTAGCTTAGCGGTGGTGACGTAAAGTCATGTGACCATGCTGTAGTTCCTGTATAGCCCAACATTAGCAACCTTTAGCTTAGCGTTGGTGACGTGAAGTCATGTGACCGTGCTGTAGTTCCTGTATAGCCCAACATTAGCCTCCTTTAGCTTAGCGGTGGTGAAGTGAAGTCATATGACCGTGCTGTAGTTCCTTTATAGCCCAACATTAGCTGCCTTTAGCTTAGCGTTGGTGACGTGAAGTCATGTGACCATGCTGTAGTTCCTGTATAGCCCAACATTAGCCTCCTTTAGCTTAGCGCTGGTGAAGTCATGTGACCGTGCTGTAGTTCCTTTATAGCCCAACATTAGCCTCCTTTAGCTTAGCGGTGGTGACGTGAAGTCATGTGACCATGCTGTAGTTCCTGTATAGCCCAACATTAGCCTCCTTTAGCTTAGCGGTGGTGAAGTGAAGTCATATGACCGTGCTGTAGTTCCTTTATAGCCCAACATTAGCTGCCTTTAGCTTAGCGTTGGTGACGTGAAGTCATGTGACCATGCTGTAGTTCCTGTATAGCCCAACATTAGCCTCCTTTAGCTTAGCGCTGGTGAAGTCATGTGACCGTGCTGTAGTTCCTTTATAGCCCAACATTAGCCTCCTTTAGCTTAGCGGTGGTGACGTGAAGTCATGTGACCGTTCTGTAGTTCCTTTATAGCCCAACATTAGCCTCCTTTAGCTTAGCGGTGGTGACGTGAAGTCATGTGACCGTGCTGTAGTTCCTTTATAGCCCAACATTAGCCTCCTTTAGCTTAGCGGTGGTGACGTGAAGTCATGTGACCATGCTGTAGTTCCTGTATAGCCCAACATTAGCCTCCTTTAGCTTAGCGGTGGTGAAGTCATGTGAGCGTGCTGTAGTTCCTGTATAGCCCAACATTAGCCTCCTTTAGCTTAGCGCTGGTGAAGTCATGTGACCGTGCTGTAGTTCCTTTATAGCCCAACATTAGCCTCCTTTAGCTTAGCGGTGGTGACGTGAAGTCATGTGACCATGCTGTAGTTCCTGTATAGCCCAACATTAGCAACCTTTAGCTTAGCGTTGGTGACGTGAAGTCATGTGACCATGCTGTAGTTCCTGTATAGCCCAACATTAGCCTCCTTTAGCTTAGCGGTGGAGACGTGAAGTCATGTGACCGTGCTGTAGTTCCTTTATAGCCCAACATTAGCCTCCTTTAGCTTAGCGGTGGTGACGTGAAGTCATGTGACCGTGCTGTAGTTCCTTTATTGCCCAACATTAGCCTCCTTTAGCTTAGCGGTGGTGAAGTGAAGTCATGTGACCATGCTGTAGTTCCTGTATAGCCCAACATTAGCCTCCTTTAGCTTAGCGATGGTGAAGTCATGTGACCGTGCTGTAGTTCCTTTATAGCCCAATATTAGCCTCCTTTAGCTTAGTGGTGGTGACGTGAAGTCATGTGACCATGCTGTAGTTCCTGTATAGCCCAACATTAGCCTCCTTTAGCTTAGCGGTGGTGAAGTCATGTGACCGTGCATTAGTTCCTTTATAGCCCAACATTAGCCTCCTTTAGCTTAGCGGTGGTGACGCGTGGGGCTGAATATTTAAACTCCTTTCAATCTCAGGACAGGAGGGTTTCTACCTCCCTCACTTTCAGCCTCTCTCTCTCCTGTTAAGGGAATCAGCGCCACATTAAGGGAATCGATGCACAGGAGGAATATTAGACTAATGAAAAGCTCTTCCTGGTTTGGCTGCCGGCCCATCTCGTCGACCGCCTCACGGCTCCATGCTGTGAAATGGGATTCTGTTGGGAAAGCAATAAAGCGCCACCCCCCTCTCTTTCCCTTGATTGTGAGTCATGCACTCTCGCTCCACAGAAAAGAAAGAAACAGCAGTGGCAAACAATGATGACTCAAAGCGAAGTGGAGAATTTTAGATGCGTGGTTAAGTAGCTGTCTCTCAGAGAGGTGCTTCATCCTGTCTGACAAAGAGACGGGAGGCTTTGTGTTCCTGCAGCCTTTCCACTCTTCACAACGACATGAAGAGCAGCAGGTGGACATCGTGATGACGGGAGAGGAGGACTGTGGTCGAGAATCAGTTTGGAGCAAAAGGCAAACCTGTTGATCTGAAGCTGGAGGTCAAAGCGACCTTGAAAAGCGATTTAAAGAGGATTGATATAGTCCAGTATGTGCATGAGCAGCTCCTCTGTCTGAACCTCACCGGCCTCTCATGGAGCTCTACTGTGGAAGCTGGGAGGATGTGTGGGTGATGACCTTTGTATGAAGGGTGAACGGGAAGTAGACATCTTAAGGTTTTCCTCAACAACAATCCAAAGTGATTTTGGATTGTTGAAGACAAATATCTCACTAAATGTATTTAAATTCACCAGTGGGGTATTTACTAGGGATGTAACGATATACCGAATATCGCGGTAAATAAACGTCCCAATACCGTGGTGAGACTGACTAAACCTACCGCGATTTAAAAAAAAAAAAAAATTAAATAAATTTTTTTTTTAAATATTTTTTTATATATTTTTTAAAAACACCTTTATTGAACCAGGTGGTCCCATTGAGATCATCGATCTCTTTCTCAAGAGAGACCTGTCCAACATTGCAGCAAGTAGGTTACAACATGAACATAAAACAACAGAACACAAAAGGACATGGTATTTACAGGGCTACATGTACACACCTAGAGACACTGACAAGTACCAACAGGATATTTATATCTCTGTCAATAAGCCTCACATTCTTGGCAACAACTGTATTGTTCTTGAAGTGGTGGAGAGACAATGCACAGTTTGACCCACTGCTGTCCCCCATGGCCAAAGCATATCTCTCCGTCCCACTGAGGTGGCCTTAGACTTTTTCGCTGTCCGTCGAGAGAGAGCACGCTCGTGAACCATCAACGGGGGGGGGGGGGGGGGGTGTTATGCCGTGTGTGCATGCACCTCGCGGGAGCGCGCACAGCGTAAAGCAAAACCTCCCAGACATGTATTGATCTGTACACAAAGTACGGTTTGGAAACTATATCATTTCCTTTTGGAGGGCATGCATACCACGGCATAACACCAGAGCCTCGCTGCGGGGAAACGTTGGCGCTGTTCCGAGTTTGTTCTAATCTGTCAAAATGACAGACTGCTTTCAGAATTTTCCGTCATTGTTAAATAAAATATTCGGTTAACGCGTCCCAGCAACATCAGTACCAAGCGAGAGAGTTCTTTCCAGAGCAGGGGATATTGTAAATGCCCAAACATCCCAGCTTATAAATACCTGGAAATGTGGACATTCTCATATTCCTAAAAACCTGTCTGATGATGCCGAGTGAGTGACTTAGTGAGTTTGAGTTGAGTTACTTGAAAAACTAAAGTGAAACTTGATTTATTTTATTGCAGGGTCTGATTATTAAATGTTTATTTGTGAGATGCAGTGGCACAAAGAAAATGCCTACTTTGTTTGGTAGTACTATAGGTACAAAAACACTGGTTCTCTTGTTCCAGTCTGTTACTGTCACTTTGTTTTTGACACTTTAAAATACTGCTTACCTACTAAAATGCTGTACAAATCAGATTTATTATGTAATAAAAAGACATTTTAATTAATAAAGAAAAAAAAAGTCGAGTAAAAAAAAAAAATTTGAATTATTTTTTTCCCCCTTTATTATTCAATATCGCGATAGATACCGTACCGTGTTTGTTATCGCGATATTATCATACCGTGCGTTTTTGGTATCGTTACATCCCTAGTATTTACTCACGCAGAACAAAACGTTAACATGTCTTAAGCTTGTGTTAACGACAGACCTTATTTCAGACTAGCAACCAAAACCACATCCAGAAAACCATTGACCTCCAGACCAGGGGACGATAACTAATTTCTGGGTTTAGGACTCATTCCTGCACCTCTACATTAGGAGACGTGAACAGAAAAACTAAACGACGTTGTGGATATCTAAGAAGCTGGGTTTATTTGCAATTATATTATTAAAATATATGTTAAGACCACTCAGAATCCTATTTCGGATATTTTGGGGTCAGAAATGTCAATTATTAGATTTAGACCCGTTTCAGGACGCCACGGAAACCAGCCACGTATTACCTCAAAGAAACTCCTGCTAACACAAAGTATAAGTAATGCGATGTAAACATATTGCACATTTAGAAAAACCCTGCTTTGCACGAGAGAATGCTGTCGCTGCACAACATCTGAAGAAAGGCCGAACAGTTTGAAGTTTCTGACGTGCGAGAGATAAGCAGCCTCTCATCGGACCGTCTCTGAACCGAGCAGCTGTCCAATTACAACGCAGAGATGTGTGTTCCCCTCAGAAAGCACCAGGCTAGCAGTCCTTCCCCGGATACGAGGCCCCATAATGCATCACTCCACATCCCAGCCTTTCAGCCGTGGCTCTTCTGCTGTTTTATTAGGATAGTATCTGCAGTCCATTAATGTCTCGCTGGCTGGAGTCCCGCAGGACGAGTGGCAAGTGGCCCGGTGACAGAATCAGAATCCCTTCACTCGTCCCACGGGGGAACTGAACATTAGCTCCAGCAGAGGAGCCAGAGGCAGCTCCGTGTTAATAAGAAGACGATGAAGATAAAACAATTACCAAATACCAGTGGGGAACCGCCAGGGCCTTCGAGGTATTTCATTTTGATTTGATGATCTGTAATATCAGTGTTTCGTTGATGTGTTTCTCCGTCTCGGTCCATGCACGACGCATTTCAGTGGCTTTGTGTTAGAAACTAAAAGCGACCAATCAGACGTTGCTCTGGGTCTCTGGGTAGAGTATCCTTTAACCAGGTATTCTACATCCTTGATAGAAGGCCCTGGCCCTCACACTGAACGAGAGCGTTTGATTGACAGTTTGATCAACCAGTCATATATTTATTTGTAGCCAATGGGCGTGTTCTTTCAGAGTTCTCTAGAAGGCCCGCTAGTTCACTGGAGAGAGACAGAGGGTGTTTCTCAATGTCGAGGAAGGATGCTCCAGAGCCACTATATCAAGCATACTACGTCATCGAGTGCACTGTAGTGAGTTTCTCTCTCACACATACCTGAACATCAGCGGGAGAGGACTCTTTAAAGTGGAGACACTACATACTGAAATACACCTGAACATCTGCAGGAGAGGACTCTTTAAAGTAGAGACACTACACACTGATATACACCTGAACATCTGCAGGAGAGGACTCTTTAAAGTAGAGACACTACATACTGATATACACCTGAACATCAGCAGGAGAGGACTCTTTAAAGTAGAGACACTACATACTGATATACACCTGAACATCAGCAGGAGAGGACTCTTTAAAGTAGAGACACTACACACTGATATACACCTGAACATCTGCAGGAGAGGACTCTTTAAAGTAGAGACACTACACACTGATATACACCTGAACATCTGCAGGAGAGGACTCTTTAAAGTAGAGTCACTACATACTGATATACACCTGAACATCAGAGGAGAGGACTCTTTAAAGTAGAGACACTACATACTGATACACACCTGCACATCAGCAGGAGAGGACTCTTTAAAGTAGAGGCACTACATACTGATACACACCTGCACATCAGCAGGAGAGGACTCTTTAAAGTAGAGACACGACAAACTGATATACACCTGAACACCAGCAGGAGAGGACTCTTTAAAGTAGAGACACTACATACTGATATACACCTGAACCTCAGCAGGAGAGGACTCTTTAAAGTAGAGACACTACATATTGATATACACCTGAACATCAGCAGCAGAGGACTCTTTAAAGTAGAGACACTACACACTGATATACACCTGAACATCTGCAGGAGAGGACTCTTTAAAGTAGAGACACTACATACTGATATACACCTGAACATCAGCAGCAGAGGACTCTTTAAAGTAGAGACACTACACACTGATATACACCTGAACATCTGCAGGAGAGGACTCTTTAAAGTAGAGACACTACATACTGATATACACCTGAACATCAGCAGGAGAGGACTCTTTAAAGTAGAGACACTACATACTGATATACACCTGAACATCAGCAGGAGAGGACTCTTTAAAGTAGAGACACTACATACTGATATACACCTGAACATCAGCAGCAGAGGACTCTTTAAAGTAGAGACACTACACACTGATATACACCTGAACATCTGCAGGAGAGGACTCTTTAAAGTAGAGACACTACATACTGATATACACCTGAACATCAGCAGGAGAGGACTCTTTAAAGTAGAGGCACTACATACTGATACACACCTGCACATCAGCAGGAGAGGACTCTTTAAAGTAGAGGCACTACATACTGATACACACCTGCACATCAGCAGGAGAGGACTCTTTAAAGTAGAGACACTACATACTGATATACACCTGAACATCAGCAGGAGAGGACTCTTTAAAGTAGAGTCACTACATACTGATATACACCTGAACATCAGCAGGAGAGGACTCTTTAAAGTAGAGACACTACATACTGATATACACCTGAACATCAGCAGGAGAGGACTCTTTAAAGTAGAGGCACTACATACTGATATACACCTGAACATCAGAGGAGAGGACTCTTTAAAGTAGAGTCACTACATACTGATATACACCTGAACATCAGCAGGAGAGGACTCTTTAAAGTAGAGACACTACATACTGATATACACCTGAACATCAGCAGGAGAGGACTCTTTAAAGTAGAGTCACTACATACTGATATACACCTGAACATCAGAGGAGAGGACTCTTTAAAGTAGAGTCACTACATACTGATATACACCTGAACATCAGCAGGAGAGGACTCTTTAAAGTAGAGACACTACATACTGATATACACCTGAACATCAGCAGGAGAGGACTCTTTAAAGTAGAGGCACTACATACTGATACACACCTGCACATCAGCAGGAGAGGACTCTTTAAAGTAGAGGCACTACATACTGATACACACCTGCACATCAGCAGGAGAGGACTCTTTAAAGTAGAGACACTACATACTGATATACACCTGCACATCAGCAGGAGAGGCACTCTTTAAAGTAGAGGACACTACATACTGATATACACCTGCACATCAGCAGGAGAGGACTCTTTAAAGTAGAGACACTACATACTGATATACACCTGCACATCAGCAGGAGAGGACTCTTTAAAGTAGAGACACCGTTTAATGACAGAACTACGACTTCAGACGTGTCAATATCCAGATAAACACTGGCTCCTACATTACCCATGATGCAACTCAAAAGCAATGATTGTGAGTGCATATGTCCATTAAAAAAGAATTATAGTTTCCAAGCTCAATTTAGAAACATCACGGTTTCCTGCTTGTCTCTGAAATGTATTTCATGATGCCTGAACTAATTTGATAGACGATGTTTCCCTCTGTTGGAGTTAAACTCTGATCGATGTCCCGTTGTTAGGACGGCCCGGTCAGAAGACGCTTCTAAAGGCCATGTTTGTCACAATCTGTCGTCAGCTGGGAAAGACATGTTGATCTGTGCTCAACGGAGGAGACGGAGCGCTAAATGTCAGCCAGTCGGAGGGCTTATTGGCAAAGACTTCCTGTGTGGCTAGAGGTGGGAAGTAGTGGAGTACAAATACTTTGTTACTGTACTTGAGTACATTTTTCTGGTATCAGTACTTTACTCCAAAGCTTATTTTTCTGATGACTTTTTACTTTGACTTCTTACATGTTGAACTCAAATACCTGTACTTTCTACTTCTCACATGTTGAACCCAAATACCTGTACTTTCTACTTCTCTCATGTTGAACCCAAATACCTGTACTTTCTACTTCTCACATGTTGAACCCAAATACCTGTACTTTCTACTTCTCTCATGTTGAACTCAAATACCTGTACTTTCTACTTCTTACATGTTGAACTCAAATACCTGTACTTTCTACTTCTCACATGTTGAACACAAATACCTGTACTTTCTACTTCTTACATGTTGAACTCAAATACCTGTACTTTCTACTTCTTACATGTTGAACTCAAATACCTGTACTTTCTACTTCTTACATGTTGAACTCAAATACCTGTACTTTCTACTTCTCACATGTTGAACTCAAATACCTGTACTTTCTACTTCTCTCATGTTGAACTCAAATACCTGTACTTTGTACTTCTCACATGTTGAACTTAAATACCTGTACTTTCTACTTCTCACATGTTGAACTCAAATACCTGTACTTTCTACTTCTCTCATGTTGAACTCAAATACCTGTACTTTCTACTTCTTACATGTTGAACACAAATACCTGTACTTTCTACTTCTTACATGTTGAACTCAAATACCTGTACTTTCTACTTCTCACATGTTGAACACAAATACCTGTACTTTCTACTTCTCACATGTTGAACTCAAATACCTGTACTTTCTACTTCTTACATGTTGAACTCAAATACCTGTACTTTCTACTTCTCACATGTTGAACTCAAATACCTGTACTTTCTACTTCTTACATGTTGAACTCAAATACCTGTACTTTCTACTTCTCTCATGTTGAACTCAAATACCTGTACTTTCTACTTCTCACATGTTGAACTCAAATACCTGTACTTTCTACTTCTTACATGTTGAACTCAAATACCTGTACTTTCTACTTCTCTCATTTCCCAAACAGCTGGTTCCTTTAGTCTGAATGTGTGTTTGGTGCGTGATCATTATTCTTCAGAGTCACTGCGTGCCTATTGGTTGGAACACGATCCGTGTATCCATCACTTCCTGGTCTTCTCTAAAGAAGAGGGACCAATGGAAACGTTGTCATGTTGCCGTTGGTCACCATGGAAACATTCATTAGCTAACAATGACATTATTGTTCTATTGATATAAAGGGAGGTCAAGTACTCTTTAAAGCAGCTGCTAGCTATGGGTACTTTCTACTGAAGTACACTTCAAAGCCTCTTTACTTTGACTTGAGTAAAGAAGTTTAGTCAGTACTTCTACTTTCACCAGAGTATCTTTAAACACTACTTGTGTAACGGATGTGTACTCGTTCTCTGTGTGTGGTGGACTGCAACTTGAAGTAGTAATTGCTTTTTAACGCGGCTGCGGATCGGAGCAAATGTAAATACTATCAAATTAGATTCTGACGGTGGCCTGAGAGGCGGAGGAGGTGAAAAGTAATAAGAAGAAATGATATCACTGAGGGGAACAAAGTGCAGTGATTACATTTACTTCCACCGGCCTATTACTGGAGCACTGGGGGGGAAGCGAGCGCTGAGCTTTCTGTTTCTGCAGCCCTGTTATTCATGACGTGTCAGAAACACACCGCCGACACTTCGTGGACTGGATTCATTTGGGCGGAAAGACATTTTTTTATAATAAGAAATTTCCATTCTGGTTGGAAATGTCTAAACGCACGCCTGTGGAGGACGGATGTGGGACTATTACTGCAAATTACCCCGTTGTCAAATCTGCCAGTGGGACGGCTGCTCGTCATACTTCAACTTTCTACTTCCTGAAATAACCTCCACTCCGTCTCACTACAGAGGACATGTCTTAATACAGACACACAAGGCACTCGTAACTAAGTACATTAACTGAAGTACAATTTAGAGGTACTTGTACTTTACTTGAGTATTTCCATGTCATGCTACTGTGTACTTCAACTCCACTACAGTTCAGAGAAACATGGTGTACTTCTACTACATGCATGTATTGAATACCTTTAGTCACAGATGTGGATGAATGATGTGAAATCTAATCAAGTGTTAAATCAGACTTTAGTTCCACCTGGAGTAAATCCAAAACAGGAATAACAGTTTAAACTAGTGTCAGATTTAAAATAATGAAATGAATAACCAATTCATTTGTGTCCTTGTGTTTTCCGCTGCACTCATTTCATCTTATTATTTCAATTTACACCAAAGAACAACATCAAAGAAAACATCCTGATGCAACACTTTGCAACAGCTGCTGCTGGTGATGCAACTCAACAAAGAAAGGACACTGAAACGTATTCCCTTTAAAGCACTATATGTGAACTCTAAAGCAGAACCATTGCTTTTCCAAGTGTGCACGGATAAAGGAACTACAGCTCGGTCACATGACTTCACGTCACCACCGCTAAGCTAAAGGTGGCTAATGTTGGGCTATAAAGGAACTACAGCTCGGTCACATGACTTCACGTCACCACCGCTAAGCTAAAGGAGGCTAATGTTGGGCTATAAAGGAACTACAGCACGGTCACATGACTTCACGTCACCACCGCTGAGCTAAAGGAGGCTAATGTTGGGCTATAAAGGAACTACAGCACGGTCACATGACTTCTCGTCACCACCGCTAAGCTAAAGGAGGCTAATGTTGGGCTATAGAGGAACTACAGCACGGTCACATGAACGTTCACTCCACCCGCTAAGCTAAGGGAGGCTAATGTGGGGCTATAAAGGAACTACAGCACGGTCACACTGACTTCTCGTCACCACCGCTAAGCTAAAGGAGGCTAATTTGGGCTAGTACGAGGAACTACGCCACGGTAACGTGACTTCAACGTCACCACCGCTAGCTAAAGAGGCTAACGTTGGGCTATAGAGGAACTCAGCACGGTCCCATGAACTTCACTCACCACCGCTGAGCTAAATGAGGCGAATGTTGGGCTATAAAGGAACTACAGCACGGTCAATGACTTCTGTCACAGACCGATAAGGCCAAAGAGGCTAATGTTGGGCATAGAGGAACTACCCACGGTACTGACTTCACGTCACCACCGCTAAGCTAAATGTTGGCTAATGTTGGGCTATAAAGGAACTACAGCACGGTCAATGACTTCTCTCCCCCACGCTAACTAAAGGAGGCTAATGTTTGGGCTATAAAGGAACTTACAGCACTGTACATGACTTTCACGTCCCACCGCTATCTAAAGGAGGCTAATGTTGGGCTATAAAGGAACTACAGCACGGTCACATGACTTCACGTCTCCACCGCTAAGCTAAAGGTGGCTAATGTTGGGCGTGATGACGTTTAGTCGTCTCATTTAGACACTTGTTAGCAACCGCTGATTTTAACCCGCCAGTGGGGCAGTTACTGACGTATTTTATGTTGTAGAACTAAAATCTCTGCAGCTTGTGTCTGCAGACCTCATTTCAGGATAAAACCCATTAAAGGAGGAACAGAAAGTGATGAACTGCTGAGTCATGTCTGGGTTTCAGGACTTATTCCTGCCGCTCTTTATGAACTAGCATTTCTCCTCCGTCCTCTGAGACCCATTAGGCGGGTTTCTCCCTTATTCACAGTTACAGCGAGTTTAACCAAAAAGCAGAGCTCCCGTCTTTATCGCCGCTCCAGGAGCAGTTAAAGAGGGTTTTAAATCGTCAGCGCTGCGTTTACTGCCACGGTATTTTGAAGCACTCCTGAAACAGCCCACGAGGATTGGAGGAACACTTTGTATGTAACACATTACGCCTCCCAAGTCTAGATTGGATATTTGCCTCATTATTTCCTGCTCTTCACTCCTCGTCCACGTGTCTCTGTATCCGTTATCCCCTGCGGCGCAGAGAGGATGAAACTAAATGTGGAATATTCCTCACGCCGCTGAAGAGCGACAACGTCTTTTTTTATGAAAGCATTTCGTCTGCAATCACCGTTTCCCTCTCCAAAGTGCAGGCTGCTCGTTACTCACGGGCTGAACGTAGGGATGGACGGCTCGGATGTGTTCGCAGCGCAGGAACCATCGGGACGTTCATGGTAGAAACTTTATTTCCAAATGTCTCTCCACTGGAAACCTTGTTGGAGTCACTCGTTGGAGTCACTCGTTGGAGTCACTCGTTGGAGTCACTCGTTGGAGTCACTCGTTGGAGTCACTCGTTGGAGTCACTAAAATGTTAAAGTGATTCCAGAACACAACATTTCTGTTCCTCAAAAACTGTATAATTACTTCCAGAAATATTGTTTTCACTTTAACATTTGATGACTTTGCAGTTTATCCGTCAGGTTTAAATATCACCGAAGGGTTAAAAGCGTTATACAGTTACTTTGGTTTCCTCTGTTGGTTAATTTAGGAGAAATCTATAAGCGACAAAGATACTCAAGCAGTCTCCTGGAAGTGGGGTTTAATGCTTTTCTTTCCACGAGTCTGAAAGGATACGGTATGAAAGCAAAATGCCGCCGCTGACCCGTGCAAAGCGATGTTTATTTCGGTATTCTCTTTCAGAAGGAAACGGGAATCTGCTGATCGTCCCTTCGGCGGGAAATCAGACACATTTCATCTGGACGGCGTTCCCCGTCACAAAGTGTAAGGCCGTCTGCACCACACGGACGCCGGCAGCTGTTCCCAACACAGGAAGCCGCTCGGGGCCTCGCTCCGATACAACGGATAATAAGTTAAAGTCAATCTCAAAATATGTTCTTACACACGGAAAGATCGAGATACTGTTTCCCACAGTCCCGAGGTATAAGACACATTCAAATACAAGACCACTCAATCATTACAAAAAACACAAACCGTTTACTTCAAGGATGCATTATTAAAAGATGATGTGCTTCGTGCAAAAGGGAGGGCGGACATTTCCATAGCAGCGTAAACGTGTGGGGCTGGATTCTTTGTGTCTGTGGGGGGGGGGTGGAGAGGTGAGGTAGAAGGGGAGAGAGGAGAGAGAGAGAGGAGAGAGGAGGGAGGGGAGAGAGGGAGGGGAGAGAGAGAGGAGAGAGGAGGGAGGGGAGAGAGGGAGGGGAGAGAGAGAGGGGAGAGAGAGGGGAGAGAGGAGAGAGGGGAGGGACTTCAGTCTGGTGGTGCTCAACCTCAGGCTACGGAACCTTCTCCCTGAAGGCAGGAGGATGAAGAAGAGGAGGATGAAGAGGAGGAGGATGAAGAAGAGGAGGATGATGAAGAGGAGGAGGATGAAGAGGAGGAGGATGATGAAGAGGCAGGTGGAGGATGAGGAGGATGAAGAGGTGGAGGAAGAAGAGGCAGGAGGAGGATGAGGAGGAGGAGGATGAAGAGTAGGAGGAAGAAGAGGCAGGAGGAGGATGAGGAGGAGGAGGATGAAGAGGCAGGTGGAGGATGAAGAAGAGGAGGATGAAGAGGCAGGTGGAGGATGAAGAGGCAGGTGGAGGATGAAGAGGAGGAGGATGAAGAAGAGGAGGATGAAGAGGCAGGTGGAGGATGAAGACCAAAAGCTCAAATGAGTCTGATAAGAGACGCTTGCACCCTGAAGGCGGAGTGGGAGGCCTGAGGCTCGGGAGCTGACGCGCTGCTGCTGTCGTGTTCATATGTAAACGCTACAACCCGATATCAGCGGGAAGAAGTGTGAAAACACTACATGATGATCAGGGTTCAGTCTGCACCGGGTAACAGGAAGTGGGAAAGCTCCACACCAGGGGACAGGAAGTGGTAAAGCTCCACACCAGGGGACAGGAAGTGGTAAAGCTCCACTCCAGGGGACAGGAAGTGGTAAAGCTCCACTCCAGGGGACAGGAAGTGGTACAGCTCCACTCCAGGGGACAGGAAGTGGTACAGCTCCACTCCAGGGGACAGGAAGTGGTAAAGCTCCACACCAGGGGACAGGAAGTGGTACAGCTCCACACCAGGGGACAGGAAGTGGTAAAGCTCCACTCCAGGGGACAGGAAGTGGTACAGCTCCACTCCAGGGGACAGGAAGTGGTAAAGCTCCACTCCAGGGGACAGGAAGTGGTACAGCTCCACTCCAGGGGACAGGAAGTGGTACAGCTCCACTCCAGGGGACAGGAAGTGGTACAGCTCCACTCCAGGGGACAGGAAGTGGTACAGCTCCACTCCAGGGGACAGGAAGTGGTAAAGCTCCACACCAGGGGACAGGAAGTGGTACAGCTCCACACCAGGGGACAGGAAGTGGTAAAGCTCCACTCCAGGGGACAGGAAGTGGTAAAGCTCCACACCAGGGGACAGGAAGTGGTAAAGCTCCACTCCAGGGGACAGGAAGTGGTACAGCTCCACACCAGGGGACAGGAAGTGGGAAAGCTCCACACCAGGGGACAGGAAGTGGTACAGCTCCACACCAGGGGACAGGAAGTGGTACAGCTCCACACCAGGGGACAGGAAGTGGTACAGCTCCACACCAGGGAACAGGAAGTGGTACAGCTCCACACCAGGGGACAGGAAGTGGTACAGCTCCACACCAGGGGACAGGAAGTGGTAAAGCTCCACACCAGGGGACAGGAAGAGAGAACATGTCATGCAGGCCTTGTTACCCAACAGCCCTAATACACCATTGGCAGTAAATAGCATAATGCCCTGGATGGATAACAGTTCATTATTTGGTTATTTTGACAATATTGGAGTAGTGTTGGGGTTATTGGGGTTATTACCACACGCTTGAGGAACCAAAAGGCCATATGTCAAGTCTTTACGCCTCAGTCCCTGCATTACTTTATGTATGCGTCCAAACCAACGCATTTAGTCACCACAGAGAATCCAGCCTGGTGCTTTATCTCCTCCCAGCTCAGAAAGTAGCATCTGTTCGCTGTAATCAAAACGAGCGCGCCTCATGTTCCCGTCCTCTGCACGCCGACAGCCTTTAAATGTATTTTCATATTGCCCTCCGTTCGAGAGCGAGGTGCTTCTGATCATTCGTCAAAGTGAGCGGCACGCCGGCAGTGAAGGATGCTAGAAATCACAAGACGTAGAAACTGAGAGGCGGACAGGAAGGTGCCTTTGAGGAGCTAAGTATTAAAGATACATGGAAGGCGTGTTTAAAGCCTCAATATACCGCTGTGTCCTCCAGGGTGAGGATGCGCATCGACACCGTGGGGGGCTTTGGGCTTAATAATGAAGGCGGTGCAATCATTCATTACGTACATGTTCGGACGATGGATTGGGATTAAAAAGACATGTTTACACTTTTAGATTGTGGACAGAGGAAAACAAACAAAACCAGTGATGTTAACACTGACAGAAAACAACAACAAACAAAACCAGTGATGTTAACACTGACAGAAAACAACAACAAACAAAACCAGTGACGTTAACACTGACAGAAAACAACAACAACAAACAAAACCAGTGACGTTAACACTGACAGAAAACAACAACAAACAAAACCAGTGACGTTAACACTGACAGAAAACAACAACAACAAACAAAACCAGTGATGTTAACACTGACAGAAAACAACAACAAACAAAACCAGTGACGTTAGCACTGACAGAAAACAACAACAAACAAAACCAGTGACGTTAACACTGACAGAAAACAACAACAAACAAACAAAACCAGTGATGTTAACACTGACAGAAAACAACAACAAACAAAACCAGTGACGTTAGCACTGACAGAAAACAACAACAAACAAAACCAGTGACGTTAACACGGACAGAAAACAACAACAAACAAAACCAGTGATGTTAACACGGACAGAAAACAACAACAAACAAAACAAGTGATGTTAACACTGACAGAAAACAACAACAAACAAAACCAGTGACGTTATCACGGACAGAAAACAACAACAAACAAAACAAGTGATGTTAACACTGACAGAAAACAACAACAACAAACAAAACAAGTGACGTTAACACTGACAGAAAACAACAACAACAAACAAAACAAGTGATGTTAACACTGACAGAAAACAACAACAAACAAAACAAGTGATGTTAACACTGACAGAAAACAACAACAACAAACAAAACAAGTGACGTTAACACTGACAGAAAACAACAACAACAAACAAAACAAGTGATGTTAACACTGACAGAAAACAACAACAAACAAAACCAGTGATGTTAACACTGACAGAAAACAACAACAAACAAAACCAGTGACGTTAACACGGACAGAAAACAACAACAAACAAAACCAGTGACGTTAACACTGACAGAAAACAACAACAAACAAAACCAGTGACGTTAACACTGACAGAAAACAACAACAAACAAAACCAGTGACGTTAACACGGACAGAAAACAACAACAAACAAAACCAGTGACGTTAACACTGACAGAAAACAACAACAAACAAAACCAGTGACGTTAACACTGACAGAAAACAACAACAAACAAAACCAGTGATGTTAGCACTGACAGAAAACAACAACAAACAAAACCAGTGACGTTAGCACTGACAGAAAACAACAACAAACAAAACCAGTGACGTTAACACTGACAGAAAACAACAACAAACAAAACCAGTGATGTTAGCACTGACAGAAAACAACAACAAACAAAACCAGTGACGTTAACACTGACAGAAAACAACAACAAACAAAACCAGTGACGTTAACACTGACAGAAAACAACAACAAACAAAACCAGTGACGTTAACACTGACAGAAAACAACAACAACAAACAAACCAGTGACGTTAACACTGACAGAAAACAACAACAACAAACAAAACCAGTGATGTTAACACTGACAGAAAACAACAACAAACAAAACCAGTGACGTTAACACTGACAGAAAACAACAACAACAAACAAAACCAGTGACGTTAACACTGACAGAAAACAACAACAACAAACAAAACCAGTGATGTTAACACTGACAGAAAACAACAACAAACAAAACAAGTGACGTTAACACTGACAGAAAACAACAACAACAAACAAAACAAGTGACGTTAACACTGACAGAAAACAACAACAACAAACAAAACAAGTGATGTTAACACTGACAGAAAACAACAACAAACAAAACCAGTGACGTTAGCACTGACAGAAAACAACAACAAACAAAACCAGTGATGTTAACACGGACAGAAAACAACAACAAACAAAACAAGTGATGTTAACACTGACAGAAAACAACAACAACAAACAAAACCAGTGATGTTAACACGGACAGAAAACAACAACAAACAAAACAAGTGATGTTAACACTGACAGAAAACAACAACAAACAAAACAAGTGATGTTAACACTGACAGAAAACAACAACAACAAACAAAACCAGTGACGTTAACACTGACAGAAAACAACAACAAACAAAACCAGTGATGTTAACACGGACAGAAAACAACAACAAACAAAACAAGTGACTTTAACACTGACAGAAAACAACAACAACAAACAAAACCAGTGATGTTAACACTGACAGAAAACAACAACAAACAAAACCAGTGATGTTAACACGGACAGAAAACAACAACAAACAAAACCAGTGATGTTAACACTGACAGAAAACAACAACAACAAACAAAACAAGTGATGTTAGCACGGACAGAAAACAACAACAAACAAAACCAGTGATGTTAACACTGACAGAAAACAACAACAACAAACAAAACAAGTGATGTTAACACTGACAGAAAACAACAACAAACAAAACAAGTGATGTTAACACTGACAGAAAACAACAACAACAAACAAAACAAGTGACGTTAACACTGACAGAAAACAACAACAAACAAAACCAGTGATGTTAACACTGACAGAAAACAACAACAACAAACAAAACCAGTGACGTTAACACTGACAGAAAACAACAACAAACAAAACCAGTGATGTTAACACTGACAGAAAACAACAACAACAAACAAAACCAGTGACGTTAACACTGACAGAAAACAACAACAAACAAAACCAGTGATGTTAACACGGACAGAAAACAACAACAAACAAAACAAGTGATGTTAACACTGACAGAAAACAACAACAAACAAAACAAGTGATGTTAACACTGACAGAAAACAACAACAACAAACAAAACCAGTGACGTTAACACTGACAGAAAACAACAACAAACAAAACCAGTGATGTTAACACGGACAGAAAACAACAACAAACAAAACAAGTGACTTTAACACTGACAGAAAACAACAACAACAAACAAAACCAGTGATGTTAACACTGACAGAAAACAACAACAAACAAAACCAGTGATGTTAACACGGACAGAAAACAACAACAAACAAAACCAGTGATGTTAACACTGACAGAAAACAACAACAACAAACAAAACAAGTGATGTTAGCACGGACAGAAAACAACAACAAACAAAACCAGTGATGTTAACACTGACAGAAAACAACAACAACAACAAACAAAACAAGTGATGTTAACACTGACAGAAAACAACAACAACAAACAAAACCAGTGATGTTAACACTGACAGAAAACAACAACAACAAACAAAACAAGTGACGTTAACACTGACAGAAAACAACAACAACAAACCAGCAGCCAGTTCCCGTCACACTCGTACAACTCATATTTAATTAATCTGTAAACCATAAACTTCACGAAGAAGACGCAGCGATCTTCATGGAGGGGAATATTCAACTCTTCAGTCGAACCAGGGTTCCCGAGTTATATTTGATCATGATCTGACCACCGGATTGTCAGTTTGAACTCAAGTCTCAAGAAGGGTTGCAGTGTATGCGGGGTTTTGTATACAAATCGATAGGGGATTTAGATGTTATTAGATTTCGATTTGTTTACTCCAGAAATATGAGTATTTCAAAGTCAGCTTTAGTGTCTACATGTTATACAGCCAGAAACCTCGAGATACCGTTTCCCGCAGTGCGACATATATACATAAATTGTTTGAGGTGCAAAATATGACCCAGCAGATTTAAGACACTATTATGTCCTGCTTCGCTCGGATGCAGTATTTTAGTTTGCGTATTTAGCGAAGTGACTTTGGCCCGTGACATCAGTCCTGTTGTTCCGCTTTGTTTTGGTGAGTTGTGTTCTATTGTTATTGAGTTTCCTCGTAGAGAAATGCTCTCTTGTAGGCAGTGCATCTGTCTCAGGCTTTTATTGTGAAAGGGATCTTTTGAATTGTACGCGACCGATGTGATGGTTTCATTATTCTACAGCCATAACACGGTGCAATCAACACTTACTTCATAATGATGGGTTAAAGCTAACATGGTTTTTATTGCCACTTTAGGAAAACCCTCATTCCTTTGTTGTCGTTAAACAGCACACTGATCTCTCTCTCACTAGATTTTAAATCCCAAGTGGGGGGTTTTTATCCTCGGGGAGTTCTTTCACAAAAACAAATCACAGAAAGAAGATGTATGACTGGAGGCTCACACACACACAAACACACACACACTTCAATATTTCACAGAAACATGGTTTTCTGGAGTGGACAGACTGATTTAATCTGTGGCTGAGATCAAAGGAATCTGCAGCTGTGAGGCTGTCCGCTCAGATTAAATAAAACAGATACTATCCAGAGCAGATCGACCCATCAGGACTCAGAGATGACAAGTTGTATTCACTACCTTTTTTTGCAGCTTGAAATCAAACCTACTACTACTACTGTAGTTCCTTTATAGCCCAACATTAGCCTCCTTTAGCTTAGCGGTGGAGACGTGAAGTCATGTGACCGTGCTGTAGTTCCTTTATAGCCCAACATTAGCCTCCTTTAGCTTAGCGGTGGTGACGTGAAGTCATGTGACCGTGCTGTAGTTCCTTTATAGCCCAACATTAGCCTCCTTTAGCTTAGCGGTGGTGACGTGAAGTCATGTGACCGTGCTGTAGTTCCTTTATAGCCCAACATTAGCCTCCTTTAGCTTAGCGGTGGTGACGTGAAGTCATGTGACCGTGCTGTAGTTCCTTTATAGCCCAAAATTAGCCTCCTTTAGCTTAGCGGTGGAGACGTGAAGTCATGTGACCGTGCTGTAGTTCCTTTATAGCCCAACATTAGCCTCCTTTAGCTTAGCGGTGGTGACGTGAAGTCATGTGACCGTGCTGTAGTTCCTTTATAGCCCAACATTAGCCTCCTTTAGCTTAGCGGTGGTGACGTGAAGTCATGTGACCGTGCTGTAGTTCCTTTATAGCCCAACATTAGCCACCTTTAGCTTAGCGGTGGTGACGTGAAGTCATGTGACCGTGCTGTAGTTCCTTTATAGCCCAACATTAGCCACCTTTAGCTTAGCGGTGGTGACGTGAAGTCATGTGACCGTGCACTAGTTCCTTTATAGCCCAACATTAGCCTCCTTTAGCTTAGCGGTGGTGACGTGAAGTCATGTGACCGTGCTGTAGTTCCTTTATAGCCCAACATTAGCCACCTTTAGCTTAGCGGTGGTGACGTGAAGTCATGTGACCGTGCTGTAGTTCCTTTATAGCCCAACATTAGCCTCCTTTAGCTTAGCGGTGGTGACGTGAAGTCATGTGACCGTGCTGTAGTTCCTTTATAGCCCAACATTAGCCACCTTTAGCTTAGCGGTGGTGACCTGAAGTCATGTGACCGTGCTGTAGTTCCTTTATAGCCCAACATTAGCCACCTTTAGCTTAGCGGTGGTGACGTGAAGTCATGTGACCGTGCTGTAGTTCCTTTATAGCCCAAATGTATAAAATGGATGTATATTATTTTGTATTGGCTAATTATCTGAATCTGTAAAAGCTGATGGATAAATGTAGTGGAGTAAAAGGTAAACTACTGGCTTATATAGTGTAGACGTATGAAGTGGTATAAAATGGAAATATTTAAGTAAAATACCTCAAAGTTCTTTGCTACCACTGCATGTCATTTTATAATATGTTTCTTAATGCTCTTAATGTCTTTTTTGTAAAGCACTTTGAATTGCCTCGTGTTGAAAGGTGCTGTGTAAATGAACGTGCCTCGCCTTGCATGAGATACTTAATAATAAAAGTCCTCTCTTACACAACAGATGCTAACCGGCGCTCACACACCTGTGATGCTCCAGAGATGACGTGCAGCCGCTGGAAGAACGATGTGATCAACATGCAACGCGCTGCCGGCTGATGGCCGCCCACATTAAGTTAGGCAGCGCTGATGAATCCACTCGCTGAAATGTGGAGGTAATAGTCTCGACACGACAAAGACATAACTCACTAACTGTACCTGCAAAATGAGAGCAGGAGCCGGTCCAATGAGGGAGGACTTTGCTTTTATTACCTTCATCATTACTGTATATCATTCCTGAGTGTACGGCCATTTGGTTTCATTTAAATGTAAATCTGTGAAGGGCCTCGCTGTGATGATGCATTGTGGGGGGGGCAGGCGGAATACAAGAGACGCTTTTCTTTCTCTCCGGGAAAATAACAGATTCGACCTTTTGTCTGTTTTCATGAAAAGCCGCAACACGAAATCAAACTTGAGGTTTTTTCTCCCCGGTTTGAAAGTGCTCAGTCTATTGAACCCTCACCTCTTTGGACTCGCTTTTAGCACAAGTAGATATTTCTATATGTTTCTAGTTATTGTGCTTTTTATCTTGTTTTGAATTATTATTTTATTATTTTACTCCCATTGTGATATTCTATATCGTATTAGTTCGCTGTACAGCACTTTGATCAACTCGGTTTCAATGCGCTTTAGAAATAGATCAGCGGTTCAAACTAGGGATGCCAGAAACTGACCATGATCAAATTAGAAAATCGGACAGCCCTGGGGAATATTAATCGATTATTCGCCGCCGCAGACCCCCCCGACCCCCCCCCCCCCGCCGCAGACCAAATAATTAGCAAAACATGAGGATTTGTGTAACGGTCATTACAGTCCTTGACAGCGGTCTGTTCAACTGGATTTACAACGTGTCACATGCTCTAAATTGACCAATCAGAATTGAGTATTCAACTAAACCGTGTAATACAAATGTCTGTCTATTACCGATAGCCAGCTCCTTTTCGAATTCAAATAAAAAGTACTGTGAGAACTTTATTTAGCCTCCGTATTGTTTATGGTTGAATGTGGGCCGCGAAAACATTTTAGATTCTTAAGTGGGCGCCGAGTTGACAAAGGGTGGGACCGCTGGAATAGATTCAGATTGTATTCGGCTGACTCTTATATTGTCCTGAACCTGAAGCGGAGGAACAGAGGTGAAACATGTGTGTGCCGTACATCACTGAATATATAAAAAGCAGCATGAATACATTTAGACAAAACCGATAGGACAAAAAGAAACTAATGTAAAAGCATGAGACAATAAAACCGTACTTATAGCCACAGACTGAAAACTCCCATGATGCAAAAACATTTTACAACATGCTGAGCATTCTCTCGTTATTCGGCAATGTCAGAAAATAATTGTATTTTGGGAAACGACATGTAAGGAAATATGTAAAATAATTGGGCATGAGGTTTCTAAAAGTTGTCTGGTACTCTATTTATATACATGTACTGAGGAAATTATTAGTGACAGCAAGAAAGGAATTGGGGCAAGGAAGCACCGCCAACGAAAAACCAACGTGTAACAAATGTGGAAGAAATATTTCTGATGGAAAAACTGACTCATAAATTGAGATTGCAAGAAACGCAAGTCAACAGAAAGTGGGACGAAAGGACTCAAAGACATTCGACTGGAACAACAGCCAATAGTTACATCAATAGTATAATGACATGAAGACATAGCCTGTTATTAGTATTCTGTATTGCCTTGCTGGCCTTTTGGAACATGAGTGTAATGTTGTTGTAACCAGCATGTTAATGTATAATGTGACAATAAAGATTTAAATTACGAAAAAAAAAACATTTTAAAACGGAATGAAAAAGAAAACCCCAATTTAGAAAACCCAGACTGATACGTGGTCTGCAAAGCACGGGAGAACAAGTAGGTCTTTAGGCGAGATTTAGAAACAGGCAAAGTGGGAGTAGGTCGAATCGGGGGGGGGGGGGAAGAACCAAATATAAAACTATTGGAAGAAGCTACAACTTCTGCTGCTTCAATCAGAGCGCACACACACACACACACACACACACACACACACACACACACACACACACACACACACACACACACACACACACACACACACACACACACACTCTGGACAGTGTCTGTATTGACACTAAGGACAGCTTAAGTGTTGGTCCCTATCGTGCACCACCTATAAAGACTATTGGGAGAAGCCAATACTTCTGCTGCTCCAATCAGAGACCTAACCTGGCTACGTAGCGTTAGCATGTCGTTCCACTGAATACAGTACTATACAAATTACAGTTATATAGATGGGGGTTTTCTTTCTATATTTACTTTCCAACAACCACTCCCCTCAACCTTTATGTCCTTGGGTGGATTCAGCAGCCTGCGATGGCGAGTAGGAAAGTCATGACTCAGGACAGTGTCTGGACTGACACTAAGGGCAGCTTAATGATTGGTCCCCATCGTGCACCAACTATAAAGACTATTGGGAGAAGCTGCGACGCACTGAACGACCCCTTAATGTCTCCTGCGCACACGATTCAACACGGACACGTGTCGCTGTCAGAAAGGGACGAAAGACAGAGTAGATTCCTCTACGTCAGAAACTCTTTCTCGACGGAAACATGTTTGAAATAGGCGCTTTATGTCGTGCCGCAGTTCTGCCGTCGCGACAGCAAAGGAGTCGAGGGAGTCTTCGGTTATGATTTTCCCGTGACACGAAGGCTCACGTCTTCCCCATCCTTCATGGCGCTGCTTTGAGCGTGAGATGCCACACATAGGTATTACATCACTGTTGGGGTAACTAGCCGTTCAGAACCCTGCGGCGCCAAGGCTGACGGGCTACGAGGAGGTTCCGCAGCCTGAGGTCGAGCACTACTCGACTACAGAACCGTTTTTACACCAGGCTGTCAGGAGGCTGAACTCCCCTCCCTCCCTCCCTCCCCCCTCTCCCCCCACTGGACCCCCCACACACTCAGACACTCAACTCCAGACACGGTGTTACGCTGCTATGGACAATCTGGTGCATTCCCAAAGATATTGTAAGTGACTGTTTTTGGTTTTTTGTATATATTGATTGATGTGTTTTATCTGAATGTGTGCATATGTGTAATTGTGTCTGTTGGTTGTAGAGGATATACATATTTATACATGTTTGTATATTTGTATTATTGCATTTGGGATTGTTGGAAACGTTACTTCGATCTCTCCGTCTGTACAAACACAGACACAGGGACATTACTGACTAAGCTAATTCGTTAGCTCTGTATGAATTAGGGTTGCCAGAAACTGACCATGATCATACCACCCCCCCCAATGACCATTTACAATTATTAATACTATTACTATTATTAGCATATATATATTTATATATATTTTTGGTTGAAACTAAGACAGAAAAATAAAAAAAAATACATAAAAGAAAAATAAATATAAATAAAATCGATTTTTAAAAATAATATTCGAGACTGTAGCGAATATTCGAATAATCGCTGGCATCCCTAGTATGAATGTGTACGGTTTGAGTCCTTTATTCCAGAAACTTCCTTCTTTCTTCTTCGTGTACTCACTGCTTGATGCACAACAACCGCCCGGTGTAACGAGTCCCGCACCCAGCAGATAGAAAGAGATACGGAGAGAGAACCGGAGCTCACATCAGATCAAATAATGCCCATTTGAATAACCCGGCGACATCGCTGCTCAGATAACGCTCTGATATCGTTACTCTCCTCACGCGGACGCACTCTCCTGCTTCACAGAAACTAATCATCGAGGCTGAACTGAAGAGGAAGTCTGCATGTCATCGCTCCGCCTCCTGCATCTGTAACGGGCTTCGTTAGGAGAGGATGCTACGCGCTAATCTGATAGCTCGTCCATCAGGAAGTCGCTGGTGCTCCGACACCTCGACACCTCTGATGCAGACACTCCGATGTTTCTGTTTATAAGATAGTCTGAACATCTGAACATGTCGGTGACTCTGACCGGGATGCCGTGCAGAGAAACGCTGCGCTGAGGGAGAGGGCGAGGATCCGGAGGAAGCAGGTGTCGCTCTGAGTGCACATGACGGAGGCCTTCAGAGACTTCTCTACGGCATGTCAATCTGAAAGTGCTTCATCTACGAGTCACAGAACACGTGTATATTTTACAAATGCTTTTGTTGTTGTTGGTGCATTGTTGTGTTGTGTACAGCGAGTTGTTGTGTGTTATTGACTATGGTGTTAATATGTAATACTTTCATATTTAATAAACCATCTGCTCGGTGTAACCCTAACCGTGGAATAGTCGTCCCAATGTTTGTTGAGATAGATTTTTTTCATAAGCATAATAATAATAATAATAGCTTGGATTTATATCGCGCCTTTCATGAGACCAAGGTCGCTTTACAGAGAAGAACAGGAGTCAGACAAAACGACAAATAGATCTCCGCGGGGAGAGCGTTCCAGAGGGGGGGGGCTGCCACGCCGAAGGCTCTGTCCCCGAAGGGTCGCAGGTTGGTGCGGGGGGTGGTGAGCAGGCCAGAGTCTGAGGACCGCAGGTTCCGGGGTGGGGCATGTGGGCGAAGGATGTCCGATAGGTACTGGGGGGCCTGGAGGGCCTTGTAGGTGAGGAGGAGGAGGACTTAGTAGGATATGACCGGCAGCCAGTGGAGGTGGCTGAGGGTGGGGGTGATGTGCTGCCACGGCTGTGTGTGCGTGAGGACCCTCGCAGCACCGTTTGGGATACATGGAGCCTGTCCAGGGTTTAGTCGGGGACCCCAAACAGGACACCAGTGCAGTCGTCCAAGCGGGAGGTGACGAAAGCATGGACTAGGGTTTCTGCAACCGGCATTCACCAATAACACGACCTGGTTTCCAAAAGATGTACTTTTTTCAATAAGGTTTGGAGTGAAGGATGTTTTTGACCTTCAAATAATTCCTGTCTGATCAAAGTCTGCAGAAACAATCAGGGCTTTCACTCAGCAGACCTTTTGGTGCCCTGCGTGTAGTCAATGGCAACTTCATTTCCACGCTTGGAAAAATCATTGTTTGGCTTTAATATATATATATTAAAGCCAAACAATGATTTTTCACTAAACCTAACAAAGATTTTGTAGCGACCAATATCTGGGGGAAATCATGTTTCCATCAAAACATGTTGTCACTTAAAGGTGGGGTCGGTCATGTTGGAGAAAGCAGCTGGAGTGGCTAGAATTAGAAAATACACAACCGGAACAAATCTGCCCCTTCCTCACAGAGCCCCTCCCCCAACACACACATGACCAATGAGGGCAGAGATCAGTGTGTGCCCCGATGGAAGGCTGACAGGCAGGTAGGCCGTCCAGCTACTTTAGCCGGCTCAGATGATTGGTTGAGCTTTCTACAGCGCCACGGCTTCCACAGATGACGTGTTTTGTTATGGATGTGTTGTCAAAGCACTTCAGATATTCATTGCTATCGGGTGTTTAGAGCATTCCATGGAATATAACAACAAGCGTATCTCGAGCCGGTTTCTCAAACGTACCTACCCCCCCTTTAAGTGTCGAGTGAAACGTGGTTTCTGACACCCTGCTCATGACGTATCACACATTCTCAGAAAGCTCGTCAGAAACGAACAGGACGTTATCTCAGCAGACTGCACGAAGACATCAGTCAATGGCGGCTTCATTTCAACTTCCAAGACGTTTTGTTGCGATATTTTCTGGGAGAAGTTACGTTTCCCAGAAACACAGAATGGGGAAGTCATTTCTAGGCGGCTGAATAGAGCGGAGCAGTGACGAGTCCTAAAGCCAGGAAGTGAGTCAGCATGTCTCCACTTCCTGTTCCCTGGTCTCTGAGCCAATGGGATCTCTCCGTAGGGTTTAGGAAGCTATCTGAACTAAGGTCTGAGGTTGAGACGCGTTGAAGAGACGGATCACGTGTCTGAGAAACGATGGCTGTTACCGAGCGGCTGAACAGGACTACAGAAGTCGTGGAGGCCGTCGTACGTCATTACGCCGAACACGTGAACACTCCTCTGAGTTAGTTTCTGTTCTGCTTGAAAGCCGGTCCCTGCCTCCTGCAAAGTGTTCCAACAAACGCTTCATCTCGTTCCATCTAGAATCCGAGAGTTTGAATCTGGATCTGAAGTCGGCGAGACGTTGAAGTCGTGCTGCTGGACTCGCTGTAGCTCCTTTGTAGCATCACGTTAGCATTTAGCTTCTGGACGTTAGAGTTAGGATTCAACGTTATGAAAGTAGACATGTGGAGATTATCCGGCTTTCATCAAACAGGTTTGTTTCCTCAGACCTTAATTCCAGCTGTTTTCCTAAATCCTCTGGAGAGATCCCATTGGCTCTGAGACGAGGGAACCAGCAGCTTCCTGCAGGGTAAATACGTCATCCCGGCTCCGCTCTATACCAAGCAGTACAAGGAGAGTTTGCTCAGTGTGTCCAGAGGCGATAAAGTCGTGATTCTGACCTCAATCTGTTACGGTCCGACACACAGAGATTATTTGGGGCAGGGGCTTCATATCAGATCCGAATGAAATGGGAAAGAGAACGTGACCAATCGGGAGATATTCTGCACGCGGGAAAACGTGGAGGTGGCGTAACGGCCCGTCCACACGGCGGCGTGCGTTGCTTCCACGGAGACGCTTCCCATCCACTTGCAATGGGGTGACGTCAGGCTTTGCCTCCGTTGCTCGCTTCGAAAGTTCAACTTTTCAAGCTTCGACGAAAGCGTCAGCCAATCGAAGCTTATGCCAGTTCAGGCTCTAGCCAATCAAACCGCGTGCTTCTGCGTCCGGGCGGGAGATTCATGTGATTGGTTGTTGGTCGCGCTCCAGACACGCCCACCGGCGAGCTTCAACGCACGCGGCCGTGCGGGCGTACCGTAAGACTGGAGGAGACACATTCTTATGTTTCTTTTCTGATTTTATGCTTTGAGCAACAGGAAAAGCGCTATAAAAATCTAATGTATTATTATTATAATAAAGAGAGATGGTAGTGAGGACATCACTGAAGATTAAAGTGTAAACATCGTAATTATTAGGGATGCCAGCGATTATTCGATTATTCGATTATTCGCTACAGTCTCCATAATCGAATATTATTTTTAAAAATTGATTTTATTTATATATATTTTTTTTTTTCTGGCTTAGTTTCAACCAAAATATATATATATATATATATATATATATATGCTAATAATAGTAATAGTATTAATAATTGTAAATGGTCATCGGACGAATAATCGATTATTTTTCGCCAGGGCTGCCGAATAATCGATTTTGATCATGGTCAGTTTCTGGCAACCCTAGTAATTATCAAATGTTACATCGCTGGATTGTTTATAAGATAATGAAATGATTTAGGGAAAGAAAAAGGAAATATGACTCTTAGGGTTTTTGGATTTTCAAATATCTGGTGACCTTTATCGACCAAAGAAGTGAAACTCAAGCATTTCAAGAGGTTAGAAACGCTACTAATGCTAAATACGTCCAGATTGAAACCCATCCTTTAGCTTTAGCAGCGATGATGACATGTTGACTTCAAGTATACATCACTCTTATGATAATCGTGTCTTCATTTGGTAGTGTCAGAAAATGCTGGTTTTCTCCGTTTGATATATTAAAGTGAATATCTTTATTTAACGTTAAAGTCTTATAGTTAGCTCTGATTTTGGTTCCATCCAAGTGTTAAGGCAAACATATCCTGGACTTCGTGTTTGTATTTAATTGAGACTCCTAAATAAATTGTTTGGACTGATAAATAACTATTTTCCAGGAAGTGGGATCGCCAAAACGATCCGACATGTGAAAACCGTTCATTTCGAAAAGGAATCTGCAGATGATTTGACGACTAGAATCTCTCTCACACACACACACACACACACACACACACCTCTTCTTTGCCACAGGCGTTAAAGTAGGTGTTTGAAACATAATGTAGAATAACATTGAGGTCAGCACGCTGCGATGGAGCAGCTTCCATCTTTAATCAGAGAAATCTGCAGCAAACCTTGAAATATCTGTCGAACAAAAGACTCAAAACCTTCAGATTCTACTGTGAAAGAAGCGTCAAGCAGGCACAGCAGCGCACACACACACACACACACACACACACACACACACACACACACACACACACACACACACACACACACAACACACACACACACACACACACACACACACACACACACACACACACACACACACACACACACACACACACACACACACACACACACACACACACACACACACACACACACACACACACACACACACACACACACACACACACACACACACACACACACACACACACACACACACACCCTGGAGACTTATCCTAACCAAGTCTTCACCCTAAAATTAATGATTCCCCTTACGGAGACCTCCAATTTGTCCCCATAAGGGAGGCGAGTCCCCACACAGATGTAGGTCCCCACAAGTATAGTAATGCTAGGACACACACACACTCCACACACACTTCACACTCCACACGCCTGTTGCTCAGCGCGATGATGGATTCATTAGAGACTGAGAACTGAGAGAAAACGGGACCATTGCCATCGACCTGAGGCCGGGGAGAGTGAAGAAGAGAGAGCGGGAACTTGACAGCGAGCTGAGAATCAATAGCAGACAAACTGTGACCAGAGGAGGAGCACTGCTCGTTTCGATATTTAGACACACGCACGAGGACAGCACATGAAGAGAGGACACTGTCAGGATTCAACCCAGCACGCTGGTGTCTGTGGGTCTGCGGTGGTGTGTCTTAAGGTCGCGTGGTGGCCACAGAGACTCCTTCCTACCTTGGCTAAGAAACCTGTGCAAAATGAACAGATCGATGCAAAACAACAACAAATGTGATGCGGAAAGCAGGTGGTGCTAGCCGAGCATGGCACGGAGAAGAGTGCTGTGGAGGAGTCCAAACAACACATCTGTGGAAGCCTGATTGATAATGTAGTCATGTGATCATATGTTATAAACATGTGTAGTGTCCATCTGACATCAGCTGGAAGAGTGTGTCCAACCTGTGGGAAGTATTCCGTCTCTTAAACTGTCGTACAACAATATCTCCATGTCTCCACTCAGCAGTGTGTATCTGACTCTCTGGCAGGAGCCACGGAGAGTCCTACCTTTGCTTATCACTAACACATATGGATATAAGGAACAGAAACTGATGAGAAAAGCAGCACCAGGGAACAAGTGGTGCGTATCCGAGAGGAGGCAGAATTAAAGGAAGTGTCCCCAGATGCCTTGCTTATAAACGTGTGCGCGAAAGGAACAGAAACTGATGCTAAAATACAATTAATTGATGCGAAAAACACTACAAGTGCGCATCCACGAGGAGGCTCGATGTCCCAGCTCTTACCTTTGCAGAGCGCGGATCCGCAGAGGAGCAGCAGGAGGCCGGCGGAGGACAGGTAGCTTCCCCGAGAAAGAGCACCCATTCCCGGCTGCAGACCCTCCTCTCCTCGGCGTGGAGCTCAGGCACCCGCGGGGTGAACAGAGAGAGAAACAGTGGCGGGTTCAGGAGCTGCTCTGTGCGTCGGAAACAGAAGCATCTTCACTTCAGTTTGCAGGAGCGCGTGTGCGCAGCGGGAGAGGCGCGCGCGCGGAGTTTATCCAGCCTCCTGACCAATCACAGAGCAGGAGGGAGGAGTAAAAACCCCAACACACATTTACTGTAATAACACACAGATCTTTTTTATCTTTTTTTTATCGCATTCTTTTTTATTTGTTAATTTTCTCACATTCACGTTACTGGGCATTTGTACTGGGCATTCACGTTACTGGGCATTTGTATTTCCACATGTATATCTATTTCATATATATATATATATATATATATATATATATATGAAATAGAAATAAAATAGCATTAAAAAGTAAAATAATATATATATTATTTTACTTTTTAATGCTAATTTATTTCTATTTCAGAAATATTTTATCTACCTACCTACCTACCTCTATCTCTCTATCTATCCAGGGGCGGTTCTAGGGGGGCCAGGGGGGGCCAGTGCCCCCCTAACACTGACCTGTGGCCCCCCCTAAAAATGAAAAGTGAAAAAAATGAAACATTTATGATTTATTACACGATTTATTGAATGACGGAATAGACGGAACTAACGTTATTCGTCATTCTAGAGCGGTGCACTCAGGACCCATTAGAGCGGTGCACTCACTTTCACTGTCCGGCTGAAGCGCGCGAAAAACAAACACTTTTCATCTCGGATCATCAGAGGCTGTTGCATCCGAGAAAGACTGATTGAAAGTTTCGAGAGACGACCGCGATAATTGAAGGTGAGTTGAACTATTGTATCCGTGTAATTGTAGATGTAAAGTAGAGATGTAACTGTTCATTGCCTTTATTTTTATATAAATATGGTGTGAGTGCAAACATTGCACTATAACTTAAGCTGAAGCTAACAGTAATAACTATAAGATCTATCTGAAATAAATCAGTGTACTGAAACAAATACCAATAACTGGATTGCATTGTTTTCTTATGCGCAATTACTTCATTCTGTCTAGTTCTCTTTTTCGTCCTGCATTTATTGAGCCCCCCTCAGAAAATAACTGGCCCCCCAGTCAAATTGGTCTTGAACCGCCACTGTATCTATCTATCTATCTATCTATCTATCTGTCTACCTACCTACCTACCTACCTACCTATCTATCTAACCGTCTACCTTCCTACCTACCTATCTACCTACCTACCTACCTTCCTTCCTACCTACCTACCTACCTACCTACCTACCTACCTACCTACCTACCTATCTATCTATCTACCTACCTTCCTACCTACCTACCTACCTTCCTACCTACCTACCTTCATACCTACCTACCTACCTACCTACCTACCTACCTACCTACCTACCTACCTATCTATCCGTCTACCTTCATACATACCTACCTACCTATCTACCTACCTACCTACCTACCTACCTTCCTACCTACCTACCTTCATACCTACCTACCTACCTACCT